>NC_054753.1:7721456-7986456 GCF_018143015.1 Lytechinus variegatus
AATATTCACGTATGAAAAAAAGCAAGGTGATTAAAATACGACAGTCTGAAAAGGAAACTTGGAAAAAGAAGCTCTAGTGAATAGATTGACACCAGCACAGAGAATAGGAAGGTTATTAATAAAAACATTTAATGGTTTCCAGAATGTTCATGATGATGATTTCGATGGAGATGATTATGATCAATCCTTGTCATCGTTAATATGATTCATGATGATAATGATGATTGTGGTGGTTAAATGGTAATGGTAAAGGTGGTGGTGGTGGTGATGATGATGGTGATTATGATTATTTTGATAGATATAGAGATGATGGTGATATATAGCGATGATGATGATTGGATTAGAATAAGAGGGACAGTATTTTCATAATTATCGGCACGAGAATTCTGCCTTAGTTAAAGGTCAAGTCCACCTCAGAAAAATGTTGATTTGAATCAATAGAGAAAAGTCAGACAAGCATAATGCTAAAAAATTTATCAAAATCGGATGTAAAATAAGAAAGTTATGACATTTCAAAGTTTCGCTTTTTTTCAACAAAATAGTTATATGAACGAGCCAGTTACATCCTAATGAGAGAGTCGATGATGTCACTCACACTCTTTTTCTTTTGTTTTTATTGTTTGAATTATACAATATTTCAATTTTTACGAATTTGACAATTAGGACCTCCTTGCCTGAAGCACAAAATGTTAAAATAATGGAATTCCACGTGTTCAGGGAGGAATGAAACTTCATTTCACATGACAATGATGAGAAAATCAAAATATTTCATATAATAGAATACAAAAGAAATAGTGAGTGAGTGATGTCATCAACTCTCTCATTTGGATGTAACTGGCTCGTTCATATAACTATTTTGTTGAAAACAAGCGAAACTTTAAAATGCCATAACTTTCTTATTTTACATCCGATTTTGATGAGGTTTTCAGTGTTATGCTTGTTGAATTTTTCTCCTTTTATTCAAATCAAGTTTTTGCTGGGGTGGACTTGTCCTTTAATCTAAATAACGCTTGAACGGGCCATGGGTGAATAAACCGACATGTTTTGAGAGACACTCTTAAAAGTTCTCCGATATCGACCATGATGTCTTGAGGATCTGTTGAAAATAAGTAACTTGGGGTGGACAAGATGGAGATTGGAGGAGTTACTGGTAGGATGAGAATGGGTGTGCGTGTGTGTGTGTGTTTGTTTTTAGATGGATGTAAAAGGTGAAAAGAAGGTGGGGAAAATATCCTTTAAGTACTCAAATTTGGGGTTGCGTGAAGGGAAAGAGAATGCCATATACCTCGATTGTGAATTAAAGGTGTATCAGGAGAGGTTGCAGGTTCCGAAGAGGTTGCTGATACAGCTGACCGGACTGACGTTGTTTCTGATTCTATATACCCAAGTAAACAGAGAGAACAGTAAAAGAAAATAAACAGTTACTACATAAAATGTGTAGGCTTAGTCAATATCCTCAGATACAACTAGGCAAGTGTGCTGTTCCATTGTTTCCACATAAAATAAACTACTGCACCCTCTCCTTTGGTCAGATGCTTGTTTCAGAACGGAGTGGAGTAATTTTATGATGAAAGAAATTGCCGAAGATGATCTTTTGAAAACTATATGAATACATTAGGAATCACACGATGCTTCCAGTCAGGACTTTGACCATTATTGAGTACCCCGGCATATTTTAAGAGGGGGTTTTGGCTAAATTTGCTGTATAAAATATCAAATTGTTTATCATGCCAGATGTACAAGAGCTTTATAGACCTACCCATGTTTTTGTGTGTTTTATTAGGAAGTACCACTTTTGCGTTAGGAAACACAAGAATGCCTGTATATCCTTCCTACAGGTCCATGAGAGAATGCAAAAAATGCTGTGGACCATGTATGGAGCAACGTTTTCATATGCGTTTTTTAGGTAAGCATCTTCACGCAGTGACCAAACCCGTCCCTGATGTAAAGTGTTAATGCTAATTTTGTCCCTGAGAAATAATTCCGCACCAGGCTTACCGATCTCCTTTTCGCAAACGTATCGGTTGTTTTCAGAACAGTTCAAGTCCACCCACTGGAAATCGTCTTCTGCTCTTAGTCGGTAGCAAATCCCACCGTCATTAAATGCAGCAGAAGCAGGTCCGAAGTTCTCGAAAGTTAAACCTGATCGATCGACCCACGATATACTCGATAGTCCTATCCACCAGCCATCGGCATTGACCTGCAGTGGGCTAGTGTTCTCCAAGAAATTCTGTTCCACCAGAGACCCAATGTAGACCAGATGCATTCCTAAGCCCTCACAGGAGGACCTGGCACCGGTGAAGTTGGACGTGGTGTCGGAGAAGTGGTAGCAACACCCTTCGAACGGGGTGTCATGACTGCTCTCGTCACAGGCTATCCAGTGGTAGTCGAAACATTAAACAAAATTTGATTGATCAATTGAGATATAAAGAGCGGAGTTGAAAGAGAAAAGAAGAAAAAGGGCAGATGTGAAAAGAAACAAAGAAAAAACTGGGAATTAAAAATGCCTCCTAAGTTGTCAGGGAGTTTAAAAATCAAGACTTCTGCAATCAGGGGAAACCTGAAGACACAATTATATAATAAGAAGAGTCCTTTAATATTTTATTCATTGTACAATTTTTGGACCTATGATGTATTTTTGTCGTTGATTTGCCATGAAGCTTATCTAATAGAGATTTTTTTAATTGCTATATGTATTATCATGATTATAATTATAACTATTAAAACAAAAACAATGACAGTGAATATAATGATAATACTGCAATGTCAACAGTTGTGAATCGAACTTTGGTTATAGGGTGAGCGTAATAAATATGACTTTTAGAAGTTTAAAGATGTCTGAACTTTACCTGAACGTTCTGTAATTGTTTGATTATCTGCGAATTGTCTATAAACAATAGTTCTTCGTAAACATGGTATATTTGGTATAATTGGTTTATACACGTGTATAAAACAAGAACTCACCACTTTCCTTCTCGCAAACGTAGTGGTATTTAGCAGAACACGAATCATACAGCCATTTGAAATTGTCGATAAAAGACATGTGGAAGCACATCTTCCCCATGGCGAGTCCTGTGCTGTAATCTCTTAATTTATTGTAGGACAAACTCGAGCCATCTTCCCAGAAGAGACGAGAAAGACCAATCCAATAGCCGCTTTCTGCTCCACTGCTGTCACCACTGTCGCTGTTGCTTCCACCACTGTTGTCACCACTGTCGCTGTTGCTTCCTCCACTGTTGTCACCACTGTCGCTATTGCTTCCTCCACTGTTGTCACCACTGTCGCTATTGCTTCCACCACTGTTTTCACCACTGTCGGTGTTGCTTCCACCACTGTTGTCACCACTGTCGCTATTGCTTCCACCATTGCTGTCACCACTGTCGCTATTGCTTCCACCACTGTTGTCACCACTGTCGGTGTTGCTTCCTCCACTGTTTTCACCACTGTCGCTATTGCTTCCACCACTGTTTTCACCACTGTCGCTATTGCTTCCTCCACTGTTTTCACCACTGTCGGTGTTGCTTCCACCACTGTTGTCACCACTGTCGCTATTGCTTCCACCATTGCTGTCACCACTGTCGCTGTTGCTTCCACCACTGTTTTCACCACTATCGCTATTGCTTTCTCCACTGTTGTCACCACTGTCGTTGTTGCTTCCTCGACTGTTTTCACTACTGTCGCTATTACTTCGTCCACTGATGTCACCACTGTCGCTGTTGCTTCCACCACTGTTGTCACTACTGTCGATATTGCTTGCACCACTGTTGTCACCACTGTCGTTGTTGCTTTCTCCACTGTTGTCACCACTGTCGCTGTTGCTTCCTTCACTGTTGTCACCACTGTCGCCGTTGCTTCCACCACTGTTGTCACCTCTGTCGATATTGCTTCCACCACTGTTGTCACCACTGTCGTTGTTGCTTCCTCCACTGTTGTCACCACTGTCGCTGTTGCTTCCTTCACTGTTGTCACCACTGTCGCCGTTGCTTCCTCCACTGTTGTCACCACTGTCGCTATTGCTTCCTCCACTGTTGTCACCACTGTCATTGTTGCTTCCTCCACTGTTGTCATCACTGTGGCTGTTGCTTCCTTCACTGCTGTCACCACTGTCGCTGTTGCTTCTTCTTCTTCTCTCACGACTGTCGGAGTTGCTTTCTTTGCCACTGCCTCCACTCTTGCTACCACTATTGCCTGCCCCAATATCGCCATCATTGCATTCATCACTATTGCAATCGTTACGGTTAGGCAAGTTGTCGGCTAAAAACTTTTGTTCCTTCGACGATTCTATGAAGACCAGATGCATTCCAATGTTTTCGCACGATGCTTTTGACGAGTAAAAGTTCTCCTTGCTTTGCGAGAAAAAATAACAGGAACCGTCGTGTTCAATGTACTCCGACCCATCGCATGCTTTGTGGGGGAAAATCAGAGAGATAGTTAGCATAATTAATGAGATATTGATGGGAATTGGAGAAAGGAACGACATGGGCAGAGAGAAAGAGAGAGGGAGAGAGAGGGGGAGGAGGAGAATTGATAATGGGCGGCAAAGACGCTCAAAAGAATTCAAATAATCATGCCATCGGATCATGTCGTTCTAACCTTTTCCTTAGTGACCATTAATGAACTTTATGAGAAAACGTCCGACAATATCTTTGGAATATGATCTTGATTAATACTGTCACTTCTTGTTGACATTTTCATAAATCCATCAAATTGTTGTGATCGAGCGTTTCAGTTACATCAGAGGACTACCTTGTCTCACGTCCGATATTGTGACAGTAACTTTAGGAAATGTGCTTATGATGCCCAATGCACACTATGCGATCGCTTGCGACGAGATTTCTTTATTAAAATCGCATTTTTGCATTATGTGAAAGTTTCAAGAAGTAAAATTATTTCATTCGAAGTCCGGCATAATTTTAGGAATAATAAAATCATAATTTTGCTTTGTGGCAAGTCCCGCTGCAGTCGGAGTAAAGTCTAAATCGGCTTCAAGTCGCAGCCGATGATGACGTCATTATGATTTCAAGTTTCCTTTCAAATTTCCTTTTATTCCTTAAAGGAGGCTCGAACTAGACTAAATTTCGATTTCAGTAGTCCTACCACTATTCTAAACACTGATCACTAAGAATTTATTGATTGGAATGTTCTTTTTTATGATTTCTTTGAAATTCGGATCGCAACGAATCGCTCAGTGTGGGCCGGTCTTAAGGAAATCAATTATCACAGAAAGTTGTCAGACCTAACAACTTGTCAGTAGAAAAAATAATGATTGAATTAACGATTCTAACACTCGAATTCTTGTTCGACCTTAACGCCCAATTGCTTCGAGGAAACAAAATGATCATAAATCATATAAACGATATATTTTAATTTTTTATTTCCTTCTGTATTCATATCATTTGTTCATTTACTTGAAATATCATTCCAAAGAAAATATACATACCCTCACACACACCAAATGCAGGCAGTAAATACGGTATTTCAATATTGTTTGATATATTGTACTATGGGAAAACAAATTTCTGTATTCTTACATTGACTAATAAAAGAATCTTGAATCTTGAATTCTTAGATAATTTCCTATATGCATTGGCGGATCCAGGGGGGGTGAGGGGCCCCCTACTGGCGGAGCAACAAAAAAAAGGATAAATAGAGAACAGAAAGAAAAAAAGAAAAAGAAGGGAAAAGAGATAAGAGAAAACGAAGAGGAAAAGGAGCAGGAAGGTGACGAGTGAGATTATTATATATTTATGTTGTTTTATATAGCTAAGAAGTAACTATACCCCTTCAAAGAACCAAACAAAAAAACAACTTTCGGCGGAAGATCGGGGAAAATATGGATGAAAAAAATCGCCCCTCTAGTGGCAAAGGCTGGATCCGCCCCTGTCCTGCATATGAATGATAATTTTGCTAATAAGAAGTGTCAAACTTCTTTCTTGCTCTCTTGCCATACCCAAGTGTTATGTGTTTTCTTTGCCAATCTCGCAGACACACATCAGAATACAATCGAGAAGGGTGTTGGGATAATATAAAAGAAGTACAGTCGTTCAAGGTGATTCTATTGTATCTTTTCAACCCAAATTCATCATTGTTTATCTTGACCCACCACTTAGTATCATATTGTGTCTGTAACTTTACGTGTCTTTCTCTACGTTAGTTCTCCGAAAACGAAAATTATGAGAGGGTATGAACTTTAACAATAATTGTATTGAATTTCCAAGATGAAGATGTATAGACCTACAAAGTATTCTTGAGTGTTGTCTCACTCTTTATCAGTATCCAGTTCAGGTCCCAATCAGAGATATCGCACGATCCAGAGATGAGTGGAATATAGGCTTACAAGCCTGCAAGGGCGAACTTATATTCATTTATTTATTTATTTATTCATCTATTTATTTATTTAACTAATCATCTATTTATCTATTTAATTATTTATTTATTTATGTATTTATTATCAATTCGGCAATTACAATATACAATAAAATTGGAACAAAATATGAATTAAAGCAGAGCCGTAGATGGTATATGTAGCTTAGCTGCCTGGGTATGAGAAAAGATAACTTGATAACTGTGACCCGAGGGTCTCCCTCCCCGACCATGCTACATGTACCCAGAATTGGTCTGTAATATAAATAATTGATAGAACATTGATAAATACACAGATGAACAACTAATAGATTTTTAAGCAGAGAAAATAAATATAGACATGGTTGATATTGCGGGTTGTTTAATTGGTGGTATACTTGAGAAAACACGAAACCGTGTGTGATAGATGATATTATCTCATAAATCAAAATTGACAATTAAATCATAAATCTGATAGTGAATATGTTTTAAAGGATAAAGAAAATAATTATTTGACTGCACGAGAAGTTGAGAGTTTGAGATAAAAATAGATTACGAGTACCTGTGCAAGTACTTTCACTGTAATTTAAATAAGGTACCAGAAAATTCAAAAATAATGCTTGAGAACTGGTAAAATATGTAAACACAATAAAGTTCCTGTAAAAATTATTTTATATATATATATACATTAGGTCATTTCATGTCACTATAGACCAATGGCCCGTATCCTGAAGTCAGGTTTAACTTAAACTCAGGTTTAAAGTAGTGGTTTGAGTATGTGAAGCCAAAAGTATATTTTTTTATTAAATTACATGTTTCTTATGTTTACTGTGCTCTTTCCTGATTCATCGATGGTGAAGACAATAATCTATTTATACTTCCTAGACATTTATAAATGATTTGAGAGCAAAATGAGCTGAAATATGATATCTCTACCATTAGTGATTTATGTAACAATTGGCTATCCATACTTAAACCACAACTTTAAACCTGAGTTTAAGTCAAACCTACTATCAGAATACGGGCCAATGACATTAACTTTAAATTTTTAACGAGAGCTTAGGATTTTGAATTTTGAAGATAATTTTGAAAGTATAGGTCCTTTTTAAGAACTGAATGGTTATCAAAGGTCAAGTCCACCTCAGAAAAATCAGACAAGCACAATGCTGTAAATATCATCAGATAGGATGTAAAATAAGAAAGTTATGACATTTCAAAGTTTCGCTTATTTTTTAACAAAAAAGTTGTATGAACGAGCCAGTTACATCCAAATTAGAGAGTTGATGATGTCACTCACTGTTTCTTTTGTTTTTCATTGTTTGAATTATACAATATTTCAATTTTTACGAATTTGACGATTAGGACCTCCTTGCCTAAAGCACAAAATGTTCAAATAATGGAATTCCACGTGTTCAGGGAGGAATGAAACTTCATTTCAAATGACAATGACAAGAGAATAAAAATATTTCATATTTCATACAATAAGATACAAAAGAAATAGTGAGTGAGTGATGTCATCAGTTCCTCATTTGCATACCGACCGAGATGTGCATATAACTGTTATGTGAAATGAAGCGAAACTTTAAAATGCCATAACTTTCTTATTTTACATCCGATTTTGATGAAATTTTCAGTGTTATGCCTGTTAAATTCTTCTCATTTTTTTTAAAATCAAGTTTTTGATGGGGTGGACTTGTCCTCTAAATATCAGCAACACCCAGGTGAGTTAGAGTGTATGCTGTAAGTGAACGAACTTTGCTGTAATTTGATTTCTCAGGGATAATGAAGAAATGAATGAAAATGAATGAATATCTCTGTAGAAGTACTATCAGTGGCGTACTGTGGGTCACGGCATGGGGGGGGGGGCACAAGCAAAAATTTTGAGTCACTTAGTGTGCGCGCGAAGCGCGCTCAGTTGCCAGGTATACTGACCTAATATAGACATTTTAAGGACAGTGCCATTAAACGGATATGTATCTCACTGATCAAATAATGCGAGCGCGAAGCGCGAGCTTAAAATTTTTAATATTAAGACCTAAAAAAAGGGACATTATAATCAATCTTTCATAAACATGATATATACTTGTCTCGCTAAATAATGCGAGCGCGAAGCGCGAGCTGAAATTTTTGTAAATATTAACCCCCAAACATGAAGATTTTAAGGACTTTATCTTACGAAACCATCAAGAGTATAAACATCTCGCCATAGTCATCTAATGCGAGTGCCAACAAGCGCTTGCTGATTTTGTTAGAATTACATCTAAACATGCACATAAAGCACTTATAATCATGATTAACATACCCATGTCACTAATAAAATCTTGCGAACGCGAAGCGCGAGCTGAAAATTTTTTATATTCAGATCAGAAAAGGGGACATTTAAAGGACTGATTCTTGGAATTCATGGAGAGCAGACATATCTCACCAATCCACTTCTGCGAACGTAAGCACGGACAGGTAAGGTTTATATTTAGACCTCAAAATGGGGCAAGTAGTGATGAAAAAGAAGCTTACTTTTGTACATAAAACAATAATAACTTGAAGTGCGAGGAAATATATTTGGCAGTTTGGTGTATATTGACTTGAAAACGGGAAGTTTTAGTATAACAGGATTAATAATTATCGGTAAACAGACAATGCGAGCACCAGGAACAATGAAGACATAGGCCCTGAGCAAATTATGTTTCATGAAGTTATGAAAAAAAAGGTTGTTATGTAAAATAACATAACATAATTATGATACATGTATAATATAACATTATAATGAACAATAATGACTTCTTTCCCACTACGTTTATTTTCCTTTCTCCTTCTTTTTCTCCTTTTCCACGTTTTTTTTGTCAGCCGACTGGGGGGGGGGGGCACGAGCCCCCCTCCCCGTAGTTACGGCGCTGTGTACTATGGTAGCTCAACGTCGCTATGATGGTGAAGCTTTTAATCAGTGCAATGCGGTTGAAGCCACTCTCATCATCCTGTGCTCAATCAACTATACAAAGTGTCTGCTGTTTGGCGACAATAATTATTCAACTATCTACTGTAACTTTGTCCATTCAGTACCCGTACACATGGTTACTTTTTTTCTGTTTTTCCAGTAATAGCCATATTTTGTTCAATTGATAACATTCCTAGCTGATAAATATAATGCCCCTACAAAGCTTTTGCCACGCGGGCATTTCAAATTTGTTTTTGCCTGGTCAACTTTGCAAGATTTAAGGGATATCAACATAGTTCGTATATATACTTACTTGTTTTAATAGATCTCCCACGTTAACCATAATTATTGTTATTGCTTTTACAGTTTATTAATTTCATGTATGAAAATATTAACCTGTAGAGCATGCCAGTACGCAGAAGGAGTGATTGGCAGTTGCCCAGGCCCCAAGATATTTTGAAAACTTACAATTTCTACCTAAAATTTTCACAAAAGTCACAAAAATAATTATGCAAGAAATCCTTCAATGTCACTTTAGGAAATACAATACCACCTCACTCCCTCTCTTTTGAGTTTCTTCGATTTTTATGCGTTTTGTCCCCCCGTCCCCCCCCCCCCCCCCGAAAAAAAAAGTTTATAACTTAAATGATGAAGATGTAGATGTTAAGCTAACAATGGAGAAAGTATAAGCCATGGAAATGATGATGGTCATGCATGATGGAGATATTGGTGATGGTGAAATCGAAAGAAGAATGACTTTGCGATGAACAGAAACAGAAACATTGACACCGAAATTTTACTTAAAACATTTTGATATTAACATGGATTTAATGTTTGCCTCAAATGGTTAAACAGACGAATGTCGTTTTATATGGTTGAGAGTTCCACAGTATTTAGGACCATGGTGTCTTAGGGATCTATAAGCAACACAAATTTGGGTTGATTGAAAGATTTATGGATAGGGTATGAATGAATAGATGTGTTCATATTATTGTGGAGTGAAGGAAGGGGAATGATTTACCTCATACCCTTGTAAAAAAGGACATTAAAAGCTCGAGATCCTTTCAACTCACCGCCATCTTTTTCGCAAATGTAGTAATTCGAGATCGAACACGGAGCATCAAACCATTCGAAAGAAAACGACGGCTGTATCGCGAAACAGACGCCGCCCTGATCGAGTGCCTCAGAAGCCTCGCCGATCTCTTCGTAGGCGAGACTTGAACCATCAAGCCAGGCAACACCGGTGAGTCCCATCCAGTAATCTTGGTTAACGAACATATCTACCAGGAATTGTTGCTCTTCCTGGGATTCGATGTAGACAAGGTGCATTCCGAGACTGTCGCAAGAAGACATGGCATCGTAAAAGGTGGACTCCTGTTGTGAAATATGATAGCAGGACCCGTCGAGTTCAACTTGACCACTGTTACACGCTGTCAATGAAAGAACATAACTTTGATTCCATAAAGACAATCAAAGATATAATCCTGATAATGAATAGATGAAGCAGAGAATCTGCAAGAGATTTGTAACATTTTTCAAAACGCTATTTGTAATGCATAGTATTGCATACCCGTGAGTATTTTCTGCCTTCAAATTAGTTACAATCGGAAGTAATTCTTATCTATGAACTGGAGGAAGAAACATTGAACTATATCATTTCGTTTGTTTAAAAGCCCCTCTCTACATGCAGGTATGATATTTCCAGCTAACTTTCTTCCCAAATGACTGCAATAAATTCCTTTTCTACATGCAGTATGACTATCTTTAACCATAGCTCCATCTACACATGATTTATTTAGAGCATTAGGCTTGTTACTTTATATTCGCTTAGTGCCCCATTTATTTTTTTAATTAGCCTTAATGGATATCACATTTTCACTCTTTATGCTTTTGGAGTATTAAAACATAATGAATCCACAGCTTCCCCATTTGTGTCATATATATTGTTATAAAAATATTGATTCCAGTTGATATAGATTCATCAGTCTTTACAGAGAACTCTTTTCTCGTATCGCATCAAGGATTACCCGAACAAATCTTCAAATTAAGGGTAATTTCCTATTATTGCGGTCATAGTCTCTTTAAAACAGGTAATTGATGTTTAATATTAACGCAGATACTATTCATTTTATAATAGACATCCAAAAGGTATAACTCCACTGTGTAGGTGTAGAAAAGACCACTGGGCTAATTACACATCAATATTGAAAAAGTAATGTATCAAAGAACTATAGTCAGAAAATCCTTTTCCAACAATATATGCCTATTTCATATTCCAACGAGGCAGAAAAATCATTCCACTTGCCACTACAAGATGTGTCGTTTTGTTTTCTGTTTTGCTCACATTAGAAAAATGAACACAATGCATTTTCAAATTTCAAGGGGAAGGTGTTAATAAGCTTTGTTTGTCTTTCATTTTTGCTTGAACAGTTGAAAGATGACTAACTTATTACGACGTTTTCAAAGGACTATTTTTCGGCAGAAAAATGTTGATTCTATTAAAAAGAGAAAAATCCATCAAGTATAACACTGAAAGTTGTTATAATAAATTGGATGTAAAATAAGTTATGGTAATTTTCAAGTTTCACTTAATTTCATGCAACATTTTTTGCACATCCTGGGGCCCGTTGCATAAAACTTTTTACCTGAGAAAACTCAGGTTGTTTTTACCAGAGTTGTCGCCCTGTGTTAAAGTCAATGGCAGAAATCAGATTAATTTCAGTTTTTACCAGAGTTTTCTCAGGTAAAAAGTTTTATGCTTCAGGCCCCTGGTCGGTATGCAAATGAGCAAACTGATGACATCACCCACTCACTATTTTTTTGTATTTTATTCTATGAAATATTCTAATTTAGAATGATTAGAATCACGAATGCTAATCGCAGTCGCGATTACAATAGCAATCAGAGGCATCGATCCTGGGGGGGGGGGGGGGGGGGGGGGGGGGGGGGCGATCGCCCAACCAATGAAAATATGGGGGGCCAAACATATTGTTTTGCCTCCCAATAATTCCTGATGTGCCAAAATAAAATAAGATTGTAATGTTCAGCAATTGAGATTGAGATACACAAATCGTTCTTTATTTCAAATCGTGCTCAAACTGTCCGCTTTTCAGATTGAAATATAAAAATTTTCAGCTTCGCCCTCGCAACATTTCTCTAGCAAAAAAACATACTTTTCTTTACTAAATAGGCAAATAGAATGGATATATATCTTGTTTTTTAATCAAAAACATCCATTAATCTGTCATTTTTTCATATCGAAATATCAAAATTTTCAGCTCGCGCTTCGCGCTCGCATTTATTGTTCTTTTAGATACCAATCTTAATCATTGCTACCAAAAAATGCTTACAATATCAAGCTTTCTGGTCAGAATATAAAGAAATTTCAGCTTTCTCTCTGCACTCGCTTTATCTGTTTAGTGTATCCTCCTCATGAGTAACTATAAATAATCCTACGCTTCGCGCTCGCATTAATTTGTTGAGATACGTGTCTGAATCTCACGAGTCATATATATATATTTATATATATATATACCTCTGTGGGGGGGGGGTTGTACGATCGAGTGCCTTATTTGGAACGTTGACTCATGATTTTGCCCCTCCCCCATCTGAACAATAGATCGACGTCCCTGATAGCAATCATCATTACAGTGATGATTCAAGATTCACGTGCAATAGACCCACTCTTCAGATAATGCCATATCATTTGTTATCGAAAGGAAAGACCTATAATGTATCGTTTATGAGACCACCAGTCGGTTGAATTGCCGCAGTGAAGAAACAAGCTGTATTCCATCCACAATAAGTTCTTTCAGTTAATCATTTTTTAATATATATAATTTGGATGTGCATATATTATGATATTAGAATCTCATACAACGAGAAGTTTGGCATCTAGTGTATCTGCAATTTTTCAAATTTTCTATAGGAACTCATTGTTTTACATAACTGATTGACAAAAAAATAGATATTGCGCGCTGATTACAATCAAGGCTGTGATATTACACTCTGAATGATATAATTATGCATCCCTGTTTTCAAGGAGGCGTAATCAGGAGAGAGAAAAATCAGCATTCAAAATATTAATACGAGTTATATTCACATCAAGCGTAATGCTGCTCATAATGAACATTAAAAACTAATCACCAATCTCTCTCTATCACCCCTTTTGGCGCATTTTTGAATTTCAAAATCTAAATTTTACATGGGTATCTTCTATTCTTAGAAGTGGGGTAGGGGATTTAAGCCTCACCCCAGCCCCCCCCCCCCCAAGCGTTAGAGTTGGCAACTACGGGATCAGTACTCACCTCTGCACTGGGCATGCTGGGAGATCAATAAGAAGTGATGACTGAGTAATATCAGGACCAAAACATCCCGAAGATTATATGGGTCCATCTTCCAATGTACAAAGAAAGGAACAAAGTTTACACTGTAAAACCAAGGACTCGTTGCATCCAAAGGTAACTGCCGTGGTAACGATGATCAAAATCTTATCAAAATCAAGGATTCCTTGCATTTCAAAATAACCATAATGCTAACTTTTATGCAACGAGGCCCTGGGTGTTAAAAGCGACACCGGCTGATGTCCCTATACACTCTTAAAATAGTTGGGCAAAAGATGTCCAACTTTTAAACAACCCTTGGCAACATACTGTCCACACAACAGTACTATAGGTCAAAATCTGCCCAAATTGAATAAAGACTAATAATTGGGTAATAAATTTGATCAATTAGATAATAATTGCCCAGAATATATATATATATATAAATATATATATATATATATATATATATATATATATATTATATATATATATATATATATATATATATATATATATATATATATATATATTCCAACATACATTACTCAACACAGTGGACAGGATATGTTGCCCAACATTTTACATGTGAGAGGACCTTCCCTGAGGAGTTAAGGAGTAAAAAAGTGTGTTATTACGAAACGTGTTGTAATATCTAACTGAGCTTAGACACACAAACTAACTCTATAGTAAACATAACACGTTTGTATACGCCAATCTAAAGCGACAAAGTATCAGCATGCACTGAACATAGCATTACCATTCCCTCATTTTCTTCTCCAACTGGCGCTCAAGATGAAAAAGTATATCCACCCTCACTCTAAAAACGTTCAGTAAAATAGGTAGGAACACACTTTCCTAGCTCGCATGGTAGATAACCAGTAAACAACCTCTTAGCAATCTTTTTGAGTGCTGAAAAAGTCCTTGGTACCCGCAGAAAACAAAATGATCGTGCTTTCAAATGTTGATCCCTTATAATTCAATAACAGGTATAATTTTCCAATGAAACATACCTCTGCCACTTGCCTTTGACGGTGGTTATCATTGTAATTGGAAACACATTATTACATTCTCTCGCCGGCATCGCATCATCCAATATTAAATCAAAGATCCACCCCCCCCCCCTAGCATTCACCACCACCTCCGACACCACTGAACCATTTACCCGAAGCAATTTGGGTAAAAGGCGGCTCTAATCTAACCGTTCCCAACTCATTTATCGCCTCAAACAGTTAATTGACTTTTTCTATGTCATGATCGAATTTAGCCTCTGAAAGCCGCTTTTGCAGATTTTCCATTGTTGAAAATGCATTTTTATCAACCGCTTACGTCATTCCTGATAGATAATGTTCAACAATGATCAAGATCGATGAACGTACTATTTAGGAAGATAAATGACTTATGTATAATTTAGATCAATGAGGGTGTTCAGTTAGAGCTGTACTCATGGTCAGGTGAAATGATAGATAACCCACTCGTTTAAACTGCGTTTCACGAGAAGGAAATTGAAATAGAATTCGCGTAAATGTCACCTATGCTTAAAATTGACTATGATTATAAGGCACGCAACAAAATTAGATGGGCTTTCTAGTCACTGATAATTTATATTCTATAGAAATGTCCTAATCAATATTGAAAATTTCTACAAGGTCTTTCTATTAACAAGGTCTTCCTACTTATTGGCTTTTTAAGTTTTAGGGGTTTCTTTTGTGTTATTGTTTTTCAAAATTTCATCTTTTTCCTTAGTTGTAGATCAGAACAATCAGAACCTACTTATAATGCAATTTTATGAGGTCTGTGGTCCCTCTAGGGGAAAGGGGTCGATACGACCCTACATGTGTGTCAGGCTGCTGTACACAATTTAAAGCGTGCCCGTCCCTATGGATCCCCACCCATGCTGCTTATATAGGCCTATTCAACATATTTAATAATAATAATATATAGCATTCATGAGGCGCCGATCTATCTAGTTGCCTATTCAGTGGCGCACTATATATTATCCCGGCTGTAGCTCCAGCTGCCAAAGGCGCTTGGTGCATTCAAGGAATTAATCCTGCCGGGTACCCATTCACCTCACCTGGGTCGAGTGGGTCGAGTGCAGCACAGTGTGGATAAATTTCTTGCTGAAGGAAAACACGCCATGGCTAGGATTCGAACCCACGACCCTCTGTTTGAAAGGCGAGAGTCAGAACCACTAGACCACGACGCGCCCACGTCGTGGTCTAGTGGTTTTACACATTTACATCACCTTTTCAACATTGCTAATGATTATATCAATGTAATAAATTGGATGGTCACAATATAGCATTGCCACTGAGCTATCTACTGTATATGTAGAGAAAATTAATTTTCCAAATTGACGTTTATGGTAATTCTCGTAGGAACTCGGCAGAACAGTTTTTTTTCTAGTAAACGCCAAGCTGGTATGACGATATACCTATATAGGAAACATTTTAGGTAAGTCAGTCATATCATATTTGCAGACCTTATAGACAACATAATTATAAAGTGCCGCCCACAAAAAAACGAAAGCGAGGCTCAGCGATGATTTATCATAACTTAATCACAAATACAATAGACAAATGACCCATCATTGTAAAGCTTATTAAAGCTTATAAAGAGTATTTTTTATCCATGCATGAGAGATTAAAAACAATATGAATAAAGGATTGCAAAAAGTCATTTGGCGGGGGGTAATCAAAATTTCAAAAAGAAAATCACATGCCTAAAAATTTCAATATCTGCTCATTAATTCGATAGCTAAACCGGAGAAAATGGTCAAGAAATAACAAAGTTATGTTTATTCGAATATTGCTTGTATTTCCATAATTTCATGAAACATACGTATTTTCACCGGTTTCCATCCGAAGCAATAGCAGTTAGCAAAGACTTTCTGCATGGCTGATCGCCAACAAAACGGAGAGTAGGGTAAGGCTTAAAGCTATCATGTAAAACCTCTACACTTTATGAAATTATTGGAATTCAAGCCTTATTTCAAACGAACAGATATTTATTATTTCTTGACCATTTTCTAAAATATTTGATATCAAATTAAGGAGCAGATTTTGAACCTTTTAAAAATTTGATTTTCTTTTTTGAAACTCAGATACTTCCCGCCAAAAGACTTTTGGTTTCCTTTTTTTTCAAATTGTTTTTGCTCACTCATGCATGAATGAGGAACAATTAGCAACAAATAACAGATAACAACAAGTTATTTCAAATGAAAGAGGAGACCATATGCCTTACAATGATAGGTAATTTGTCTATTGTATTTGAGATTAAGACATGATAAATCATCTGTAAAAATCTCGGTTTCGTTTTTTTGTGGGACGCACTTTACTACTCTCGGGTCTTTGGGTTAAAGTGGAGATAATGGCAAAGTTGGGATTCGAACCCACGACCTTGCGGTTATAAGTCCAATGCTCTAACCATCAGACCACACGACCGTTTAATGTTGTGAGTTTTTTATCCATCGCTCGTGTATTGCACGATGTGAATTAAAAAATTTAAAGGCTGGTGTTAGATAATAATGGAAAGGGTAAGAATGGCAGAGGTAAAAATGGCAAAGGTAAAAATGAAGGAGGTCAAAAGAGCAGAAGGATATTGTGAGAGGTACCAATGGCAGAGGAAAACATGACAGAGGCAAAAAATGCAGAGGCAAAATTGGCAGAGGTAAAAAAAGGCAGAGGCAAAAAAAGGCAGAGGCAAAAATGCTATTCGAGTTTAACAGGGCAGATTATTCTCCTACACTCGCCCCCCCCACTCTCCATCTCTTTCTCTTCTCCTTCCCTTCTTTCCTCCTTTAATTCCTTCTTCCTTGCATCTGCCTTCTTCCTACTCTCTCCCACAATTTTTCTTTCTCATCAGTCTTTGCTTCCTCTTTCTCCCTAAATGATCTCCCTCTCTCTCTTTCCCTCTCTATCTCTATCTCCTTCCCTCACCTCCCCCTACTTCTCCTTTCTCATTATCCTTGTACGTATTCTCTTGACCTAAACATAATGGCCCGTATTCTGAACTCGGGTTTGATTTAAACTTTGGTCTAAACTTGTGGTTTAAGCATGCATGGATAGCCAATTGTGATATGATTCTTTAAAGCCCAGCGCACACTATCCGATACGACTTTTTTATATGTACTAAATCGAATTTTGCATTAAAAAGAAATTTCTAAGAAGTAAAATTAATTGTTTTTGAAGTTCGGCATAATGTAAGAAAAAAATAAAATGATTTTGCTCTGTGGCAAAAAAAAACCTTGGCGATCCATGGTCAGCAGTCGGAGTAGGCCTTAAGTCCAAATCGGCTTCAAGTTGCAGCCGATGATGATGTCATAATTAAGGCCTACAATTTTGAATCAAATTTGCTTTTATTCCTACTATACAGGGAGGCTTGAATTGGAATGAATTTTGATTTAAGTCGTCCTACCACTATTCTGAACTCTGATCGTTAAGATTTTATTGGTTGGAATGTTCATATGAGATATAATTACAATTTCTCTTAATTCGGATCGCAACGAATCGCATAGGGTGCACTGGGCTTAACAGTACAGGTTCAATATATTAGCTCATCTGTTACTCAAACTCATTCATAACTCTCTGGAAATGGTAAGTGAATTTGATTTCCTCACCACTTTCGCCTGACGAAAGAGTTCAAATGAACATAACAAATATTCCTTTTATTTATTTCAGGCAAGACAATTTATTCTATCCTTATTTTGTGAAATAAATATTTTACATTGCAGAATTTCAAAAAAAAATAAATCATTGTTAAAATCTATCGACATTTTATTACTAATTGTATTACTAATTCCTCGAGATTCATGTACATTTCCGAATTCGTTCGTAAGTTTTTTGCCGCTATGTCAAAGTGTTAAACCTTTAAGAGTACGTAACAACAGAATACGACTCCTCAGTTGTTGTATTGTACATATCCATTCTTGGGTCGATATTATTTATAATCAGTATTCAAATCAAGCGAAAATCAATACCAATATTGGAATTATTACGAAATAAACCATCGATTATTCCCATTCACATGATCAAGGCAAGTCCACCATAACAAAAATATTGTTTTTCGTATACATAATGTATAAAAATGTATAAAAAATCAAATAAGCATAACACTAAAAATTTCATCAAATATCGGATGTAAAACAAGATTTCCGCTTATCTTCACATCTATATATCTTCAAGTTATATGCAAATCTTGTTGTATGTAAATAGCCTTAAGGTACAATTAATGATCAGGAATGATGATTAAACATTATTGCTCTAATAGATATGAATGATGATCTGATTCCTAACAGCTGTAAAATACAAGAAAAATGTGTTGATGAGGATTGATGGCTGCATGCTGCTAACGACGATAATAAAATGACATCAACAAGTAAAAACATAACAAACAAAAAACACAGTAACGTTCCCACCAGTAACTCATCTTTTAACATGTTCTATATCCATCTTAAAAGTTTCCCAAGATGTCTTCATTTGAGGCACTGGTATCTCAATTCTTAAATAACCTTGCTCATGCTTTACCGGGTGGCGGTCTTTGAACCAATGCGGCTGGTGGAGGATTGTGATGCCCAACTTGTCAAGCAGGATACCGCAGTAAACGTCATCAAATGGTATCAGTGCCGGTGTTTCTCTGGAAACTTGAACAAGCTTTTCCACAACCTCGTGTGACATAACGTATCCGTGTCCGAATGGAAACGGTGGATAATTCTTGTTGGGATAGAATTCCTCAGGGATGTACCATTTGCTGACGGTGTTTCGATGCGGTCTGTAACCGACTCCCTTCGTCCCAAGAACGAACGTGGCGCGCTCCGTCTGGGGTATAGCATTGAGGTCGTTGACCAGAGTGACGAGGTCAATAACGACGTCGTCATCAGTTATCAACACAAAGGCACTGTTACAAGAGTTAATTGCCCACTTAAAACTCATGATGAGTTTGATGGTGAGGTTGTAATAGTTGTCATGGAATCCAATTCCCACGATATCTCCGTGTGTTTGAGATTCCTTTTGGATGTTGTCCCTTTTTCCTTGATCTTCAGAATCTCCAATGACAAAGACTACCCTGGCTGATACGTTCTTCTCCGCCGCTCCTCGTATGTACGACTGCCTTGCCCCCTTCCTCCG
Source organism: Lytechinus variegatus (assembly GCF_018143015.1). NCBI lineage: Eukaryota > Metazoa > Echinodermata > Echinoidea > Temnopleuroida > Toxopneustidae > Lytechinus > Lytechinus variegatus. Next base: position 7,741,181 of record NC_054753.1, read on the forward strand.
TTGGCCATTGCCCGGTGCTGATTTGACTAACACAAGTAACGTGATATTACCATTCTCGACCGTGCATTTGTCAAAAGGACTTATGTAATAGTCATATATATCTAGCTTTGGGGCTGGCCTCCAATGCACATCGTTCAACCACCCATGTAAAGGAACCGAATCCGTCGTCTGGGGTGTCGTCCGTTCTGGTTGGAAAGTTCTCATAGTATTAGGCCTATATTCATCAGATAAACTGGTAATATTCGATCTTATAAACCGTTCTCTCGCTAACTTCAGGAATGACTTGCCGCTGTAAATGTAGAATTGAACAATGCTAAAAGCGATCATCAAAATCACAAATAATTTCCTCATTTTTTATCACTCGCTTCCTGGCCTGATGGCGCTGACGAAGAAATTGTTCCAGCGTCTTAGCGGGTCTACTCTTCCTGAAAAAGGTCAATGCTGCGATTTCTTCCAAACCAATCTTATGCTGAATTGATAATAAATGATTTTGTTTGAAACGTGTATTACAGGAGGTAAATTTCCTTTTCTCTCTTGAAGGCTTTTGTGATCGGTCACAAACGTTAAACAGCTTGGTAATCCTTTTAGTGTTCGTCCAGGAATTAACGTTCGCCCAATCCTTTTGTGTTTGGAAACTAGAACGATTGTGAAATCGCACACACTATATGCTCAGCAATAAAACACATTCCGGGTACAGTATATAAGGGACGATGAAGTCTCCTCCGTCCTGAATGCATAGGCATAAATGCCAGGGGGGGCAGGGGGACGCTTCCCCCTACAAAATAGTAGAGGGGTGCAATATCAAATGCACCTCATATTTTTGGTCATTTATGATATAGGAAAATACATCATTCACAATCGAAATAATACATGTATTTTGGGCTAAATGACCTTACATTTTGGGTGAAAACATTTTTTTTTTGGCTTGTCAATTTTGTTGAGTTTTATAAATGACCTTATATTTTGGGTGATAATTATTATTTTGCTTGTCAAAGTTTCCAGCCCCTGATCCCCCTACACTTGGGGACAGGTTTCCGCCCATGAATGAATATAATGATGAGGTGATTCCTTTCACCCGTGTTCACTCATTCATTAATAACTACATGGGCCACTGAACACAACACTCAGACGCTCTGATGTATATCAATTTAAAAGGGAAGATGAATATATTGTGTTGTTTTTATTATGGTAATTTCAAACTGGACTCACACTGGAGGGGAGGGGCTTTTTCAAGTGTATAGAATTTCTGCACTGACAAATCAAAGTAAGGAAGTGTTTTTACCCCCCCCCCCCCCGGCCAAAAACACCTACTTCCGAGGTAAGATTTAGTTCTGTCAAGTTGAACCGAGGAGGTTTCAAATGAGATGGAGTAACAGCAAATAAAATCTCTTTGAACAAGGTTAACCGCCAGCAGAAAGTATGTCAGGCATGCACTTTGCTCAACATCTCTTGCAATTGTGTAGACAAAATGATTCCCGCATGACTCCGCAGCTATAGGTCATACATAAAGGGAAATATGCTTTTGTGTAATTACATTTTCGCCGCAACTTGGTCTGGTTATATGTGTAGTACAGAACTTGGAGGCATGCGAAAATAAACCATGCAATATGTACTGAAATTTGCTCGACTGGGCATGTGCGGGCACTCATCTGGCATATACAGTAATGAACAACAATATTCTACAGACCACATTTGAAATTTTCATTCGCCGCAAACGATCGGAAAAGTGTTAAAAATCTGGTTTCAGTAAAGGTCAAATTCTTTCTTTTTTCACTAAATACAGGTTAATTGATATAATCTGGGCAAATATCTCGTAGTAATAGTGCTTGGTTATTGATGTTTTGTCGTGCATTCAAATTTCAGTTTGTTTATAAATATAGATGGAAAATTGATACAAATAGATATTCGTAAAATTTCACCCCTCTGCTTTCTTCACAGAAACTGGCGGCTTCGAAGGCGGACATCAAAATGTCCTTATTGCCGTTCTTTCTTTTGTGCTTATTTAGAAATGAACAGCTGCTTGAATAAATTTGTTGCCTGTATATGTAGGAACTTCAGTCGTAGAATCTTCTTGGTTTAACCGAGTCTAGATCAGAGATTCTCAAATGGTGGCGCACCGAGCCTTGCGGAGTGGCGCGCGGGAGTCGGTATCGAAAAAGAAAAGAAAAAAACATGAGAAAATAAAAGTTTGATCTACCATTAATCAGGAATTGAGGTTTGATCATTTTATTACAAAGGAAAGATAAAAACTCGGCTCTCTTTGGAATCTAAATGCTCGTTGATTTCCTCTGATTATGTGTAATCTAGCATTCGATAGCCCCTATCAGTGGCGGACCGTGACCCGAGGAGACAAAGCATTGGAGGAGCAGTGTATCGTTTGTGAACAATGCTGTGCCCCTTCAATATGCTTCGTCTCCTCCGGGTCACGTACGGTCCGCCACTGACCCCTACTATAGAGGATCGATGTTGTTCTTCTTCCTATAAATTATTTTTCTTCATGCATTCATTTAAGATTGGTACAAAGACTTTGTACATATGTGAACAGTGCTTTTAATTTTAATGATAATAATAATTACGTTTTATTTACTCAGGGTAGCCATTTCGGTTAGGGAACTGCTGCGGGCCCTGTATTTCCATGTATGTTATTACTACCCTTCTCCAATCTCAATGCTGAGCGCCAAGCAAGAAGGCAGAATGTTTCATTCCTATTATATTTAATTCATTTTGTAAATCTGTTGGGGATCGAACCCACGGCCTCCGGTTCATGAGGCTGACGCTCTACCACTGATCAGCATACCCGGCTTGATTTTCAAACATGAACTTCATCAAGAACAAAGTTTGATACAGAAACATAATAATAAACATTAATTTTAGCAAGTCACTTATCATTTTTCAAGATTAAATTGTGTAGTACTATGTTAGTTTTTATATCTTTTGTCAATTTAGAACCCCTCTCGGCCATTTAAAATTCAGGGGGTCCTGCCACCCCCTCCCACACACACAGACCACAATATTTCACTCTTTCGCGTGTTGGATATGGTGGAGCAGTCCAGGGTCCCATCTCGCAAAGAGTTAAGATTGATCCAATCAATCGTAACTATGGAAAGCCAGCAAAGTCAATTGTACATATAAAGTGCATGTTTATTTTTTATTTTAAATCTAGATATGCATATCCATAAATGAATTGATTTCTTGACAATTTGGGGTGTTCTCCTTTGATTATAAAGGACTTTTTGCAAATTTCCTGTAGAAAAAAATATGACTCTGATGGATTCCCATACACTGTAAAAACTGTGGTGTTAAAACTGACACCAATTGGTGTTAATAGAGGACCACACCCCGAGGTGTTAAAATTACACCCTATAGATTGAACATAACACCAAAGAGTGTAAATGTAACAACCAAAGGTCTTGTAATAACACCTATAGGTGTAAAACTAACACCACCAATTTAACACCTGTCTAAAATAACTGGTGTGGTCCTCTATGTACACTGGTTAACACCAAAGTTTTTTGCTGTGTATAGAGTTACGATTGATCGGATCAGTCGTTACTCTTTGTACAACGGGGCCCTAAATCTCGACAAGAAATTTGGAGATTCAACAAAATTAATTGAGAATGGCTGGTCTACATGATCGGTGCAAAAATAGCAAGAATTGTTCAGATTATGGTACAAGCAGTGGCGTAACTACGGGAGGGGGGCATGGGGGGCACGTGCCCCCCCCCCCCATCGGCTGGCAAAAAAAACGGGGAAAGGAAGAAAAAGAGGGAAAAGGGAGGAGAAACGTAGTGGGGGAAAGAAGAGATTATTGTTCATTATAATGTTATATCATATCATGTTGTATGTTATATTACATGGGAAGCGTTTTTTCATTACTCTATGAAACATTATTTGCTTCATTGTTTCTGGTGCTCGCATAGACTGTTTAACGAGATATATAATCATGTTGTATTAAAACCTCCCGTTTTCAAATCAATATACACAAATATATTTCCTCGCAATTCGAGTTATTATTGCTTTATGTAGTGACATATTCTTCTTTTTCATGATTACTTAAAGTGATTACCCTATTTTAAGGTCTTAATATAACAAATTTCCTGTCCGTGCTAACGTTCGCATTAGTGAATTGGTGAGATTTCTACTCTTCATGAACTCCTAAAATCAGTTCTTAAAATGTCAATATTTCTGATCTGAATATCAAAAAAATTCAGCTCGCGTTTCGCGCTCGCATCATTTGGCTAGTGAAATACGTAGGGTCTTAGTGAATTCCTACAAACAAGCCTTAGAATGCCCCTCTTCAGGTCGGAATATCCTAAATTTTCAGCTCGCCCTTCGCACTCGCAGTATTTGATTAGTGAGATGCGTATGATACTCATGATTACAATGATGACTTCAAAAAGTACTTCATGTGTTTAGATGTAATTGTAACAAAATCGGCAAGCGCTTGGCACTGGAATTAGATGACTATGGTGAGACAGATATACTCTTAATGGATTCACAAAAAGCATAGTCCTTAAAATATCCATGTTTGTGATCAATAAATGAAAAAAATGTAAGCTCGCGCTTCGCGCTCGCATCATTTGGTTAGTGAAATACATACGGTCTTAGGGAATACATACAAACAAGCCTTAGAATGCCCCTCTTCAGGTCTAAATTTCCTAAATTTTCACCCCGCGCTTGCAGTATTTGATTAGTAAAATGCGTATGATAATCATGATTACAATGACTACAAAAGGTGCTTCATGACTGTGTTTAGATGTCTTTCTAACAAAGGATCAGCAAAGGATGGCACTAGCATTAGATGACTGTGGTGAGATATTTATACTCTTAATGGATTTTGAAATATAGTCTTTAAAATTTCTCTATTTAGGTTCAATATATATATATAAAAAATTAGCTCGCGCTTCGCGCTCTCATTGTTTGTTTAAAGACACAGTTACATATCATGATTACAAAAAAATTGCTTATAATGTCCCTTTTTAGCTCTGAATATCAAAAATTTCCAGCTCGCATTATTTAATCAGTGAGAGTCATATCCTGCATGTCCCTAAAATATGATCTCTATTAGGTCAGAATATCTGACAACTGAGCGCGCTTCGCGCGCTTTCTAAGTGACTCGAAATTTTTGCTGGTCCCCCCCCCCCCATGCCGTGACCCACCGTACGCCACTGGGTAAAAGCATGAAATTTGGCTAAGGTGTAGAGTACTAGGGCTGAACCTTTTTAGCTGGGGTGTCAATTTCGGTGTACATAATTTCATAATTTTTCTTCATACTTTTTTTTACTCATACATGACACAGCTAACAAACAGAAAAAAAATCGTTACTGGGTCATTGAATGTGCTTACTATTAAACAGTAATAAGATCTCTCATGTTATGAAAATGACACAGGGTATTGTAATGGATGTGACATGGGACACTGGGAAAGACACTGACCTTTGAGGGCAAAGGGAAGCTGAAATTTGATTGATATTAACTAATCGCTTCATTGGGATGCACTGGCGGCGGAAGCCAAAAAATTTAGGGGGTGTCCACCTGAAATTTTGGGATGGACACATGTAAAAAATTGGACAAGCGCCCCAAAAAATTTTGACAAGCAAAAAAAGGAAAGAAAAAAAAAAAGGTCATCAACCTAAATTTTAGGGGGGGACAACACAAGTTTCAGGGGGGTCCACGTGAATTAAGGAGGGGACGCAGGAAAAAAAATTGACAAGAAAAAAAAAAAAAAGGTTATCAGAAAAAAAATTAGGGGGGAACGTCCCCCCAACTAAAATTTAGGGGGGGACACGTCTCCCCCCCCCCCCCCGCTTCAGCCGCCTATGTTGGGATGTAATGTCGAGTAATGTCCACACACTTACTGTCAGTAAGGTTTTGACTGACTTGAATAGCATGTAAAGTAGATCTCAAACAGCCTATTATAGACAAGACCAATATGGGGAGAATTTGAGTTCAAGAAGCATTTTGGGGTAAAAGTTGGGAACCGGTCAATTTCACCTAATTTGAATGTGCTGAATCTGATAAGAATGGTTCCCAAGCCAATTTTTCATGTTTTGACCACCTAATTTGCATTTAACAAAATGGCTGCCAAATTGACTATTTATAATCTTATTTCTACAATATTCTTTTATATTTGCTTTCACCGATATGGATACTGCGAAATCCTGCATACATAACAATGTACCATTCAGGAAAATTTGTTATTTCTGTTTGGTGCTAATTAATTATGCAAATTTATGCATATTTTGCAAAAATGTGCTATAATTTGATAATTACACCTTAAAAAATTATTATTCTGGGTGCAAAATATAATTTGTATCATTATAATAACTGTTTGGCCCCTAAATATAATATTTAAGTCAATTTTTATATGTATTTCATTATACTTTGATTTTTGTTATGTTCTTGTATTTCACAGTTTACTTTCTTCAGGTTGAAAAGTCTGCAGGAGGGAACTTTGCGAGGAGTGATGTTTACCACGACATCAGGCAATTTGCAACATTGATATTTATCATATGAAATTAAATTGATTAACCACTATCAAAGCAACAGCAACATGCATATCAATGTCTAGCAACCTACATGTATACTTTCAATTAGCGGAAATGAAAGAATAATCAGACATATTTTTATTAAAATTTGTTATTTTCTGGTGTAAATGGAGCCGTTACCATGACAATAGGCAATTTGCATCATTGATATTTATTATCAAAATCAAGCGTTGCCAAGGAAATATCCATTTTATCATTCTAATTAATTAATGCAGAATACTCACCGGAATTTTGCTTTAAAAATTAAATTAATTGGTCCAGCCTTTCGCATGTAGATTAGTTTGTTTTTACTGTACATCCACCATTACCTTTTTCAACAGGTTATTTTTTACCAAATAAGTTGGTATTTGGTTGCCATGGCAATAGTCTGAGATGGTACTTACACAATTACCAACAAGCATATTAATTTTTAGCAACCTAAACTTAGTGGAAAAGAAAGGATAAAAACGTGACTCTACATGATTTTATCAAAATTTGTACTTTTCTGAGAAAAATAAGATGTTACAATGGCAACGGGCCATTTGCAACATTGATATGTATTTTTAAATTCAACCATTGTCAAGGCAACATCAATTCCTATCATTCCAATAATCTCATGCATAACACTTGTGTAGTTTTTGTTCTAAATGAGTGGGAAAAACCCAACACATGTAGATTAAGTAACTTTTATCGTCTTTCCTGCCATTATCTTTTTTTCTATGTTATTATCTTTTTTTACCAAATTAGGTATTATTTGGTTGCCATGGCAACAGAATGAGAGTGTATTTATACATTTAGCAAAATCACTCCCTATGTTTAACACCTTAATCGCAGAGAAAATGAAACAAAAAACAGATTATACAACCTTTAATAATTTTTTTACTTTTCTGGAGGAAAATGAGCCGTTACCATGGCAACGGGCTAATTGGAACTATTTTGATGATCTTAAATATTTCTGAATTTTATTTGTATTTAATCGGAACCTTGAATTCAATCTTTTGGCTAATTTTTATCATGTTTATCTACCATTTACAGGGGTATACATGCTATTTTTGAGAAATTAATCCGTTGCCATGGCAACGGTCGAAGACGGCCTTTATAAATTTGGCAACAAGTAGATTCGTATTCAGCACCCTAAAAATAGGAGAAATAGCACAAAAAATCAAATTATACAGAAAATTTTTGGAATTCTTACTACTTGCCGCCTACTACAAGGCCCCGATTGATTGTTTGCATTTTATTATTATTACAATGCATAGCAAACACAAAAAGATATATAAAAATGAAGAAAAAGGGAAACCAAAGCTTGTTAGTATGAGTTTCCTGCAATAAATAGTTGATTAAAGTATGTCTTTGATCAATAAAATTCAATTCGTAATTTAAAAAAGGTTTGTACAATGAAAAGGAATACTAGTGGGGTCAAGCTTTTTATGCCTACTCACTATGTTACAATTAACAAAAAATATTATATCATACCCCTGCTGTAGAACCCCCCCCCCCTGAGTTCAGGAGTGTGTCAAGCGACCGACTACTGTTAGCAGGGTATAAAATGGCATCCATGCAAGCACTCATTTGGAAATTACATTCTGGCGATATTTCGGTGTTTTAAATGATTTTAAACTTAGTTGACTGAATAAATTCTTGGCGGTCATTTTTCACCTCTCCAAGATCAGAGAAGTTTAGGTTGTAAGAACCCATGACCTCCTGGTCAGCATATGTTACCGTTCTTCTACAAGAGTGACCTCTCATTAAATGTTTATTCTGTGGAATTCTATCCAAGGGCATTTGTAGGTAAAAACAGGGTCTACAAAGTGTCTAGGCTAATTCCTAATAATCATGATTTCCAAATACACTGTTAAAAAACCCGTGATTTTACAGAAAATAAACAGAAGATTTTGCAGAAAGCAATAACAGAATCATTCTGTAAATTCATAAAACAGGAATTTTTCTGCAATTTAACATAACAGGTCTGTAAAAAAAGGGGAAAAGGGTGTTTTATTCAAGGAAATTTGTAAGATTCCATACACCAAATACTAAATTCCTGTAAGATTACGCAATTCAATAAGATTACAGATGATCTCGAGACTCTGCTGCAGGAACTTCTTTTTGGTTTTTAAGGTGAGTTTTCTTACATAAAACAAGTATCATTATGCCATTGATATGGACCCCATATACATCGTTTTTGGAAATATAAGTTATATCATGAGGTGGTTTAATTAATTTTAAATTCAATTTTGATTAATTTTTAATCAATTTGTGCAAGGTTTTACGTTTTTAAGCATCTAATACTATGAGTACCTCTTTGAGTACATCATTCTGATGTCAGCCCAACGACTATGGAACAAACTTCCCCTCAACATTAGGAATTCAACAAATTTACATAATTTCAAGTTAAAATTAAAAACCTATCTATTCCGATAGTATGTATAGCACCTAGGAAACTCTTGCAGCGCAATAGAATATATATAGTTTTTGCGCTATATAAATGCATATTATTAATGTTAGTTTTTACATCTTAAAAGCCTTAATAATCTGACCATACGGCCTTTAACAATCGGTTAAAGAAAACTGTTATTCATACCACCGTCACATTTGGTCTACGGCGGCTGTACGGCGAGTCGAAAACAGCCGTTTAAACATTTTTATACCAGCTAATAATAGGTCGTTTGAATGGAAATGAATAAAAATGGCTGTTTTCAACTCGCCGTACGGCCGCCGTATAGCAAATGTGACCGATGTATTAGCAGCTGCTACTCGGGTATCATAGTATCCATGTTCCTGGGTCATTTGGGTTGTTGTGATTAATATATTAGTGCTTGAATAGAAAAGATGTGGTGGCTCACAAAAATTATAATCATAAAACACCATATAACTATTGGTTATCGAGGCAACCTTTGCTTTGGTGCTCATTTGATCTACCTATGGAAACATTCATCACATAAGGAATTTATGGGCCGAAATTAATTTCTGAGCTCTTCTGAGTAAACCTTAATGATCTGAACTATGATAAACTATCGTTGCTATCGGAAAAGATCCCCAACCGTTGCTATGAATAAATGAATCGAAACTGTTGTGATACTAAGAAGTATGCTTTAGATAAAAATTCATGTTATATTGCTTGTAAAGCTGTTCCTCAAGCCCAATAGATATCGGTTAGTAAGGTAAATAAATTACCTAGTACGTTGTTATATTTGGAAATACGTTAGCACCCTTGCTAAAAAATATTTAGGATAACTTATTTTACCTTTGTGCTAATTTTCATGCTTGTGCTATTTTCTGAACATTTTTTTCACCAATCACCTAGACTATCCTGGGAATTCTACAGGCAGGAGGCTCATTTTCGAAAAAAAGAAAAACACTTTAGGGGTGGGGGACCAATGATAGTTTCCAGTGTGGTAGATCGCTTCCATAAGTCAGAACATATTCACCACAAGTCCACATGCAGTGGCGGCGCCAAGGATTGGGGGGGTGCATTTGCCCCAGTCAGGAGCGTCTCCAATCCTCCCCGCAAATTTTGAAAATTGAAAAAAAGGAAATAAATGCTGTCATAAGCATCCTTCTCAAGCTGTAAAGTGTTCCAAAACGGCATTTTCATTTTTCCTTCAAATTTCGAGTGTATTTCTCATTCAGTCACTGTTTTTATTGTAGGGTTTGTAACTAAACACCTACTTGAAGATGATAAAATAATAAGGCCAGATTCATCCAAATCATCTCGTGGCTGAATCCTTCTCCTTGCAAAATCTCGTGATTCGTGAGATTTTATTTCTCTAAGAATTTACCTGTTTTAACCTGAAGTTAAATGAAATATTATTGCACCATCAGATAGAGTAAAAGTTACTCTTTCATATTGGTCATTTATTTTGTATACAATATTGTGTTAAATAAGTAAATTTTTGGCCTGAAAATGTGCCTCAAAACTAAAGTTTCTTCCTCTGTTGTCTTTTGCAAATTGTGCAAAACTTTTTATTTGAACTTCTGTACTTTCTCACAATGCCACTCTTGATATGCGGCACCTTTTAATCGGGTCAAGATCACACTTTTCCCACCAAGGTACAAGACGAGATTTCTGAAATTTTGTACTTGCATGAAATCCAGAGTCCTGATTGGCTGGATAAGGTTCACAGAACAACAGGCAAGGGGTATTTGAGGAGATTACCACATGGGAAGAGTGACCTTCCCACGAACCCAGGCACTGGAACCGTTGGAATTTGCCACTAGGTGGTCTCTTTGACCAATCAGAGTGCAGTATTCTTGTTTTCAAACTGCTTTATGTACTTGGCAAATGAAAAGTGTGATCTTGACCCGATTAAACCAATTCTTATTTTGAAACCTATATCATTTCAAAGCATACATACTCAGCTTTATCATGATATAAAAATCATTTGGGCTCAAACATAAATAAAGTGTGAACATAGCAGCTTTTGTCAGGTGAAAATATTTATTTTGTGGCATATTTTAGATCAAAATTTTAACCTATATTACAAAATCTTTGAATAAATCCAAACACATGACCTGAAATGAAATTCGACGCACAATATCACTGAACACCCCGTGCGAGTTTCAGGACACATCATGAAGGCCAAAAGTCATTCAAGGTCAATGAACTTTGGCCATGTTGGGGTAATTGTTGAATTGCCATCATAACTTTTATGGATATAGTTCATGAAATGTGGACAAAGGGGTAATTAAGTATCACTGACAAGTCTTAGGTCACAGTACTTAAAAACAAGTTATATGTCGACATGGCGATATATGAAGTGTGCAAGGCCCGGCGAGAGTCCAAATATCTCGCCAAGTTGACATATAACTTTTTATAAGTCGACTTGGCGAGATAACGTACGTCGACGTGGCAAGATAAAGTATCTCGCCCAGTCGTCAAGTCGATGGCACCTTATAAGCTCCATACATGACATTTTGAGTGGGAAAATAATCTGCTGGAGCACGTGACACATACTTGTTTTAGCAAGATACACAGCAAAAACTGTGGTGTTAACCGGTGTACATAGAGGACCACAACAGTTATTTTACACCGGTGTTAAATTGGTGGTGTTAGTTTTACACCTATACGTGTTATTACAACACATTTGGTTGTTACATTTACACTCTTTGGTGTTATGTTCAATCTATAGGGTGTTATTTTAACACCTCAGGGTTTGGTCCTCTAGTAACACCAATTGGTGTCATTTTAACACCACAGTTTTTACAGTGTACGCATCATATTCAGGATTACAAAAAAAATACTTATTGAGATAGGCCTACATTTTGTTCTTCATGGATTCCAACAAACACTCCTTAAAATGTCTCCTTTTCAAGTCAGTCAGTATCAAATATTTCCAGCCCGTGCTTTGCATTTGCATGAAAACGTTTAGTTCATGCTTACAATAAGTACGTATTAAGTGTCCTGGTATTCATGTTCTTAAATCTTAATTCAAAACAAATATCAAGAAAGTATTAAAAAGAAATAAGCTAGCGCATCGCTTTTGCATTATTTTGTAAGATACGCATCTTGTTAACGATTGCAAAACCTGTTCAGAATGTTCAAATTTTAGAACTAAATACATTAAAAAATCTTATATAAAAAAGAACAACTCGATCGTGCCTCGCGGTCACATTAATTAGGCCTTATGAGATAACTGATTTTGTTTGTAAGAGTAAAGCTAACAAGTACTTAAAGCTTTCTCTTCCAAAAAAAAGCCTTTACTGGCCGATCGGGGACAATGTGGATGGAAATATCTACCCGTGGCCCTAGAAAGCGGGGATGCTATTAAGCGAACTCAAGATTTTTTGCATCAGCGTATGTCATTCCCGACCTTTCGTTGGAGAACGCGAACGCTTATTTACGACGGTAGTTGATTTTGGAAGAGACTTTTGGGGCCCGTCATCATGGTCGTAAAACTCTGTCCTGCAATGCAAATTGTGTGACATGAGAATTTTTTTCGTTTCGCATCTGCAACGGAAACATTCAATATGCGTTTTGTGTGCAAAATTCTGGTTACTCCTAAGGTAGCAGAGATATATTCGATTGAGGAAGACTTTCCAAAGCCACATTAGGCTCCTCCTAGAGCTCGAGAGGCCGCCGGGGGCCCACTTCCATTGGATACCAGGAGCAACCACGCGTAAAAGGGGGGACAGAGTGGGCAAGTACGTTACGTACAGGCCAATGTAACGTTATAATGGTGTAAAAACGATGTTTAAAATACTGAAGAAAAAATATATCCAATACTTGTAGGGTTTCACAAGCCAAATACATGTTAAGAGATGCATTTTCATAATCTGGAAAAGACTTGCTTCCCTTGTTTAGGGTACTTTTCGAAACCCCATGGTCGTGCCTGGTATCCACTCATCAATGGAAGTGGTCCCCCGGAATTTAAATCTAATCCCCCATTTCTGGGGAAAGTAAAACATAATGCCCATTACATCGTGTGCTAGAGGCATATCGTTTGTGTAGAAGGGGGAAACAAAAGAAACAAAAGAAACCCACAAGTTCAAACGTATTGCATATGATGTGTACATATCAACGCATGCGAAATGGTTTCGGCTGGAGAGGTTGATCTGATCCATGGAATCAATTGCCAGTGATCCTCCAGTAATCCACATTAAATGCAATATCGATTCGATGGACTGTAATGATCTATATCTAAGCCTTCATACTTCTCATCATGTGACTTTTAGGGTGTGCGCCTCCTTGTAGCCCCCTCTCTCTCTCTTTCTGTCACTGTACTTAACTCTGGATGTTTTATGCTTTTTGAGAGTTACCATCTGTTTCATGAATATTTGTAGAGGCAGCTAGACCAGTTTGATAACATTTGTGTTTGGATCTCCTGTTTAACTTTGATGTCTCATTTTTTATCTAACTTGGCATTTCACTGTGCAGCCATTTTACAACACTCAGCCTTATTAAATCTCTTCACTTTGTGGTGTACAATAGACTTGACATTGACAATGGGATTGGTCAAGTTTGGATCTTTTGTTATCTTTCTTTTTATTCTTGTACTACATGCAAGTGAATGGAGTACTTTGAACACATCTTCCCTATGTACTGAATGTAGTATCCCTCTTCGTCTGAAAAAGTGTTATGGCATTCGTATTGTATACTATGCAAACACTGACGCTACATTTCAAGTGCTTCTTCTTAGATCTGGTGATATTAGTCCAAATCCGGGTCCTGGAGGATGTGATTCTTCTTCTACGACTGACACTGCACAGCACAATGCATCATCACATAATCGACGTAAGGTGTATGATCGTGTCCTTCTTCATAGTCTTTCGCACACCAAACATTGGCTGGACAGAGAAGTCTGGGAAACCATCATCTCTCTTGACATTGCCAGGAAGAAGAAGAAGCGTACGCATCGTGGACGTAGGTCACCGGAAAAGTGCCAACTCCAGTTGGTGACACCATACATGTGTCTGGCCGCTCCGCCTTCTTTGCCATCTTCGCCTTCGCCTTCCCTGTCCCCCACACCATCTTCAACTAATGATCTCACTGAAAGACGGCTATCAATGAGTATGTTGAATGCCCGGTCCTTGCGGAATAAATCTGATGAATTCCAAGATTACGTCCTCGAGCATAATTTTGATGTAGTGTTTATCTGCGAGACATGGTTGACCTCAACTGATGACGCAGTTATAGCAAATCTCCTTCCTCAAGGTTATACCTTTAGGCACAGCTGTAGAGCAAACAGGAGAGGAGTTGGTCTTGCGATCCTATACCGTGATGGACTGACAGCAGCTTTAAGGCCTTCATTACATATGAAGAGCGTCGAGATGATGTCTGTTACTTTATCATCCACTAACAATATCAGCATTGATAGTTATGGTATATCGCCCTCCTGGGACCCGTGTTGCCTTCTCTACTTTCATCGAAGAGTTTACTGTCATCTTGGAGGAGATCTCCTTCCGACCCGCTCCCCTTGTTATTACAGGTGACTTCAACATTCATTTGGATAACTTGACTTTGCCCAACACGAAGAAGTTCAATGAACTGCTTTCCAGTTATGGCCTTGCTCAGATGGTAACATCACCTACGCACGAACGTGGTCATATTCTTGATGCTTTCATCATACGATCATCTGATAGTGATATTTTCTCTGGCCTTCGTGTAATCCCTGTCATTTCGGACCATTCGACAGTAGCATGCTTTCTTAATGTGGCCAAGCCACGTCCTGAGGTGAGACAGTCGGTTGTACGTAAAATCAAAGCTATTGACAGAGTATCGTTCGCTGATAAACTGAAGCAGAGCAACATTGCTGGTGGCTCCTCTGTGGATGTTCACGCTGGAGTTGCTCAGTACAACACAAGCCTTATCAATCTAATGGACAAGCATGCACCGGCTAAGTTGTGCAAGGTCAAACTTCGCCCTCAGGCTCCTTGGTATACCCAAGAGTGTATCGTTGAGAAACAAAGACGGAGGCTTCTTGAAAAGAAATGCGTTCTTCGCGATTAGAGATTGATCGTCAGTTGTATCAAGAGCAGAAAAGGCACGTTAATTATCTTATTCGTCAATCTAAGCAATCTTACTACAGAAAAGTAATTGAAGACTGTGGCGATGATTCTAGACGTCTGTTCCAGGTTGCTAATCAACTTCTTAACCGGAAGCAGTCATCCCCTCTTCCTTCACTTGCCTGTGATAAGTCACTGGCAGATATCTTCAATAATTTCTTTGTTGACAAGGTTAATTCAATCCAACGTAGCCTTTCTCCAGATGCTTCTCCACGACCTTGTCTGACGGATGAAATTTTGGAAGTCTTCGAACCGACCACAGCAGATGAAATCAAATCCCTTATTTGTACAACTCCTGTGAAGTCAAGTCGACTCGACCCTGCTCCGACAAAGTTGCTTAAGGAATGTGCTCCAACAGTCGCACCAGTGATTGCAGCGATAGTCAACATTAGTCTCTCTTGTGGTGAGGTTCCAAAAGCACTGAAGCTGGCCCACATCCACCCTCTACGTAAGAAACCATCTTTGGACTGTGAGTCACTCCTTAGCTATCGGCCTATCTCCAATTTGCCATACCTATCTAAAGTATTGGAACGTGTCGCTTTTTCTAGACTGTCAGACTATCTCATTGAAAACGATCTGATTGATGGAAGGCAGTCTGCGTACGGTCCTAATCACAGCGTGGAGACTCTCTTGGTGAACTTATCGAATGACATATTGTCAGAGATGGACACCGGACGTGTCACAGCTTTGGTTTGTTTAGACATGTCTTCTGCATTTGACACGGTTCATCATGGCATACTTTTGGATATTCTGTCATCTCTTGGTCTTCGGGGAAAGGACTTCAGCTGGTTTGTGTCATATCTATCTGATCGATATCAGCTGGTTTGTGTCAACAGTGCAAGGTCAGATCAAGTTCCCCTGACAAGCGGAGTTCCCCAAGGATCAGTGGGAGGTCCCCTACTTTTTTCTGTATACCTCAGTGGTCTTAAGCATATTTTAGATAAACACTCTGTTATTAAGTACCACTGTTACGCGGACGATGTTCAGCTGTATACTTTCGCCGCTGGTCAAGATAACACTGAACTAGCTATCAAAAAGCTTGAAGAATGTATTAATGATGTACTAGATTGGATGTGCTCACACTCTCTTAAAGTAAATGATGCTAAGTCTGAATTCATGTTGCTTGGTTCTAGGGCTCAGTTATCTAAGTCTAATGTTTGCTCCATAAAAATAGGATGTTCTGTAATCAGAGTTTCAGATAAGTGCAGAAATCTTGGGGTTATGTTTGATGCTAATATGTCCATGTCTACCCAGGTCTCTAGTATATGTCGATCAGTACAGTACCAATTATGGAATTTAGGGTTCATTAGGAAGCATCTCACTAAGTCTAGTACAGAGAAAATTATACATGCACTTATTACATCCCGTTTTGATTTTTGCAACGCTTTAATATATAATGTTTCACAATCTCAATTAGATCGCCTTAGGAAACTCCAACATAATGCTTCCCCATATCGTCACCATGTCCTCCAAGAGGAATCACATAACCCCCATTCTCAAATCTCTTCACTGGTTACCTGTTGTACAGCGCATTAAATTCAAAATCCTCCTACTTGTTTTCCATTCCATTCACAGAAATGCACCTCAATACAACTCTTCCTTGATTACTCCATACAATCCCTCTCGCAACCTTAGGTCTTCTAGTTCATTCTTACTCGCTGTACCACAATCTCATAATTCATGGGGGATCGATCATTTTAACATGCTGGGCCTTTCCTATGGAATAAACTGCCAATAGAAATCCGCAATATTTCTTGTCTCACCACTTTCAAAAGTTCTCTTAAAACCTGGTTATTCACGCAAGCTTTTAGGTAATTGTTATTCTACCCCTCTTTTTAGTAGGTTTTTCTTTCTTCCTTCCTTTCTTTTTCTTTTTCCTTTTCTTTTCTTTATTGCGCCATGAGCATCTTTTCATGATGGATACCGGCGCATTACAAATGTTCATATTATTATTTATTATTATTCATTCAGTGAGTTTTTCCTCACTCAATATGTACTTGATTTATTTGAAAAACCGTTTTCTTATCCAAGTCATAATCTATTTTAGGTCCTGCATTTCGAATGTCTCCAGCCATCAGTCGTAATGTACATGCATGTATGGTGCAGGTGTAGGGTGCAGGGAAAGAATTTTGCACACGAAAATCAGATCTGTAGGGCCTGTAACCCCCTGTAACGCAAAGCTTAGCATTGATTGTAGAGCAGTTTTCTACTTTTGATTCTATTGACTATAATGTACAATCAATCTTAAATCAAGTGTATATGATTAAGCGTTAACTAAGCGACCCTAATATTAGCGTTCGTGAAAATTGCGAAAGGTCCCAATTTACTCTAGACAGCACCCCCAGGAAATGAGGTTGACAAGAAAAAAATAACAATTTAAAAAAAATATGTTATTGCTCCCTAATGACAGCCATACCCGCATTATTCATTTTTTCGAGGGGAATGCTTGTCATTTTTTTTTCTAACAACAACCCCAGAACAAAACCCCCTGCACCCCCTGTTTGAAAATCGTTTCCAGCCCCCCCCCCCACAAATCTGCAAAACTGGATCCACCCCTGCCTAACAATCGATCGTCTCTTAATAATACATTACATCAAAGAATCATATTCACAAGGGGGGGGGTCGTATAACTTCGCATAAATCCTGATTATCTTCTAATTATTTTGTTTCCTTCAACATAATTATATTAAATGATCCTGATCGTGTAACTCATTAAAACGTCTGGTATATTACATTAGGATGACCATTTTTCAAATTATTTTCCGATTTGGGAATTTCCCTATGCTGTTTATGATCGTGTTTCTTGTCATGACTGCGTTATGTTCGTGAACTGGGCCCAGAGTTCCATGACGTTTGCTCCGCCGACAACTGCTTCGCAAAATGCGACAAATGCTCCGCCGATCATTGCTCCGGACAATTGCTCCTCCGATATTTGCTCCGGTGACATTTGATCTGCCGATATTTGCTCCGCTGATATTTGCTCCACCGACAAATGCTCAACCCTCACTTGCTCTGGCGACATTTTCTCTGCCGACTTTCTATCCGCCGATAATTGCTTCGCCGACAACTGCTCCTATTGTACGGCAATTGCTCCCCTGACTTTTACTCCGTCTTCATTTGCTCCGCAAAATGCGGCAATTCATCCGTCGACATTTGCTCCTCAAATTGCCACAATTGCTCCTTAAAGGGGAATGAAACCTTTGGAACAAAGAGGCTTGTGTAGAAACAGAAAAATCAAAGAATAAGAATAAAGAAAGTTTGAGAAAAATCGGACAAATAATAAGAAAGTTATGAGCATTTGAATATTGCAATCACTAATGCTATGGAGATCCTCCCATTGGCAATGCGACAAGGATGTGTGATGTCACTAATGAACAACTTTCCCTTTGGTGGACTATAAAATACCCTCAAAATGTCTCTTTTTACTTTTTCTTATGATGATACAAACTCTTTATCCAAGATGTATTCTTAAAAAATATGTATTACATGCCCTCATGTAGAAAGAACACATGATCTATGGATAGATGTGATAAAAGAAGCAAATTCAAGTGAAATATATACTTAAGTAATGGGGAGAGTTGTTCACAAGTGACATCACACATCTTTGTCGCATTGCCAATTTGCTATCTCCATAGCATTAGTGATCGCAATATTCAAATGCTCATAACTTTCTCATTATTTGTCCGATTTTTCTCAAACTTTTGTTGATCTGTTTCTTTGATTTTTCTGTTATCACACAAGCTATCTTGTTCCAAGGGTTTCATTCTCCTTTAAAATGTAACCATTTCCCCCCACCGACATTTGCTCCGTAAGATGCTTCACAGACATCGAACGCTGAAATTGGGATCTGTATTATCTTATAAAGGCCGGGGTTATTGTCATCATTTTAAAAAATTAATGTATTACTTTTATGCAAACTGACAATGGGTAGCATATTACTTTTGACAACTAACGGACCTGGGGCCCGTTGCAGAAAGAGTTGCGTTTAAACGCAAGTCAAAAAATCAATCGCAAGTCAAAAATGCGCGCTGTTGATTGGTTGAAAATCAAGTTGCGCATGATATTTAGAGTTGCGTTTGATTGCAACTCTTTCTGCAACGGGCACCTGTACGCATTTTACGTACAATTTGTTAAAAATCAAATCAGTAGATTTACAGTAAGTAATAATTACTTACTGTAAATCTACTGATTTGATTACACTACACGAATTTGAATGCAATAACCCATTGATTTTTTTTTATCCAACTAAACAAAAAAAAAATTTCTTTCCAAATGTAAATAATGAAAAAAAAGAAAGAACTTGGTTTGGATTCGATGCAATTTTAAAAACAAACACAGATGTTGTGTAAGATTTATACAACCCTGTTTATAAATGTATGTATTTTACATGTTAAACAATTAACCACGCTTGATTTTTTTTTAAAGATTGAATATGTTTCAACTTTGTCATGTTTGTTATTTGAGATGTCGAATACTTCTTTAAACTGAACTATAGTAAACAGTGTTGTATCAATATATGGCATTTTAAAAAGGAAATCATAAAAAATAAGGATGAAATTCGGGGGTTGAATGTTTACTACCAGTGGATAGGATATATCTCTGACATTCCATATTTGACCAGAAATGATATGTCGACCTGCTCATTTTAAGAATAAATCGGTATTTATGAAGACTACAACTGGCATGATTAAATTCATCACTTGAGGCAGTAAAATGGCCCTACTTATTACGCCAGTAAAAAAATAGTCCCAAAGTGGTGATATATCTTCCAGATTTGGAAAAAGGAAGTTCAGTAGGTACCCTCCCTAGAATCAGTGTTAGGTTGTCAGTCATATTCATTCATGTTTGTCAATCGGTATTATAAAAATGTAAAATTGAGAATGTTGGCTCTAATGAGTGGCCTGCCAGTTAATTGTAATTAGGCCCGTGCAACGTTTATTTCCTACTTATTAGTTTCTTTCTCCTATTTCTTTTTTATCACAATTTTCATTGTAATTTTTTTACCAGAATCCTTTGATCCCTTTTCTCCTAGCACTCATTTAGGAAATCTTGTAGACTTTTTCTACACCGTGGATTCGTCGCAACAATGTATAACCACAAATCCTCACATAAATTAATTACATTTAATATTTCTTCATATTATTTATTTATGTATTGTATAGGAAACATTAAGCTTAACCAGAATAGAGGGGTAGCAAAACCCATCTCATACAGGGGCGGATCCAGCTTTCGCCAATAGGGGGGGGGGGCGAAAAATATTTTCAGCAACATTTTTCTCGATTGGCCGCCATAATTTCCCCTCACCTTTTTCTTGTTTCCTTTGGGGTCGGGCCGGCCGTTACGAGGCTGTAAATTACACATCATGGGTATGATACCTCTTTTTTTTTTTTTTTTTTTACTTTTCTTTCTGTTTTTCATAGTTTCTATCAAGTTAAAAAGTACACTTTTTCTGCAGGTTGTCAAAAAATAGGGGGCCGGGGCCGGCTAGGCCCCCTCCTGGATCCGCGCCTGTCATATTATTTTTTTGCAATATGAAAATGATATTTATACATATTGAAACTGATGGCAACACATCTACGTTTCTTAACCTTTTTCTTTCAATTATTATACAGTGCGTATCAAAAAAAGTTTACACTTTGAAAAAGCCATTGGCAATTAAAAAAATATATATAACGTGTGGGTACTTTTGTCACATATAATCTTGGGTTTGGGTCTCATCTATCCAATGAAAGTAAAACTTTTGACAGAATGTTACACTTGAGTGAGTACTGTCCATTTTGTAAAGCTCGCAGAAATCTATTTGCGCAGAAATGCTAGTTTTCACGCTGTGTCAAGGGGAAAGGGCGAAATCAGACTTACCCTGCGAAACATTTCTCATACATTTCCCTTGCACTTTTAGTCAATTTTAATAAAACGGATACATTCAAGCATTTTGTAACAATTTTGCCACCCAAATTGAAATTTCAACACTTAGTAACCACAACCTTTACCCTTTTTATGCCAGCTAGATCTGAGGAAATAACTGAATCTCAACAAAAGTTTATATCAGACATCTCCAGCATTTTTTTTCAGTAAGTTTTTATCATTTAAAGTTGGTTTACACTTCATTTTTCATTTGATACTTGTTTCTCCGCACTTTCCCAAGCTTGACAATGATTAACAAAGCGAAAATCACTGGATGAAGGCGTTCTCCCTTCGGATTGGAAATCTGCGAATATTACATTGAAAATATTTAAGCAACAATACAGACTCAACCTCAGAGGGCACTCTTTCAGTCAAAGAGTTGTCAATGACTGGAACAATCTTCCCGAGTCAGTGGTCACCGCACCTAGTCTAAATACATTCAAAAGATTATTGGACATTCATTGGTCCAACCTTCACTATGTAGCACGTGATCCAAACTCTTTAGCGTACCCTCAAAGCTGTATCGTCTGTAATTCCTTTAGAAGCGAACGGAAGAATTACATGACTACCTTGTCTTCCGTATATTGCTGATGCTGATGCTGAAAATTAAGCCTTAGCCATTTCATGTAAATCACAGCTCAGTGTAAAGCAAATATCGCCACGATGGCCTCGGTGTGTGGGGGAGTGGGGTGGGGCGCAATGCACTCTTCGAAGTGTTTAAGGCAAGGAAACAAGTTAAAAAGGTAAAAGATATTTTCAAATCAAATTTGCTAGCTAAATTCCACATGTTCTTCATGATTAAAGTCTTCTTTTATTTGCATAACTATTTCAAAGTTCTGCGCAAATCATTTTCACTAACTTTTCAAAAGTAAGTTGTGCTCACTCAAGCGGAAATATCTTTTGACAGTTATATCGTCATTTGCTTGAATGGATCTGTACCAATGTTAAAATGTGGAAAATCTTCGGGATATTAATGTGTAATTTTACAGGATTATTTTTATAAATATAAACTGTTTTTTTATACTCACTGTATATCTTAAAGGGGTAGTTCACCCGCCGAAACATTTATCGTAGAAATAGCTGAAAAATAGTAAAATATTAGTGAAGGTTCGAGGAAAATTGTATTAATTTTTTAAAAATCATAAAAAAATATTGTTGATATTATTGTTCAAAATATTTGTTAAATCATAGCCGAGCAGATTCCTCACATGTCGTTTAGTGAAAAAAATGGAAGGGCCATTTTCTCCCCCCCCCCCAAACAAAAAATATTGTACCTTCAGCATATCAACAGATAAATCATTTCAAACCCGCTCATGAAAAAAAAGTAATTCGAGTCAACATGAACCATTAAAATTTAAATTCATGCATTGTATGTTTTTTGAAAAATATGAGGAAGCTGCATATATGACGTCATACGTACATCAAACATCTAAAATTCTAATATTTTTTTTATTTTCAAAACTCCGTCAATTAAAAAAAAAAATTCAGGTATTTTATACAAAATTTGTGTTCGGGTGAACTTCCCCTTCCACTGGAAAAGGCATAGCATACAAGATTTTCTCTTTGAGACTACTTTGGAGCGTTGTGGCCCAGTGGATTAGTCTTCTCACTTTAAAAAAGAGGGTCGTGGGTTCGAATCCCAGCCATGGCGTAATTTCTTTCAGCAAGGAATTCATCCACGTTGTGCTTCACTCAACCCAGGTGAGATGAATGGGTACCTGGAGGAATTTATTCCTTGAAATGGCACGGCGCTGAATAATGCTGTGGGCTGTGGGGCTAAAGACAGGGTAATAATATCCAAGTCCTTTGGACATGTTGGAAGCGCAAAGGAACGTTATGAAATATGTGATATGTGCTATACAAGAACAGTGATATTATTATTATTATCATTATCTTTATTATTACTATTACTTTATATTTTCTATCCAAAAAGAACAAAATATTTTTCATTTTTCATTTGTTACGTTATCAATGATTTGTTTCCTTTTAATTTGCGCATGTCATGTACATGTATTATAAATTTCTCAAGGCGCATTTTTTCTTTTTTGTTCTTTGGTGGTAGACTATGTTGGAAATGAGATCTAAGCAGGGAAATATGTTTAGAATGCAGTGGGAAACCTTTACTCTATCGTGAGTCAGTCTATGCAGTTGGTTGAACTAGTTTCATCCATCTTACAATACAGCAAACTGACAACTTCCATAACAATTCACTATCAGCAAATCGAAACTGAATGAAATCAGCAGCTTAAAACGGGTAGATTCTTCCTTTTTTTCATAACAACAGGTTTTGTGTGAAAAGGGCCCTTAATTCGAAGAGGGTAAGGGGCATGGTCTTTATACCACACCGATAATCTTTGACACCAATTGAAGATAAACACCAGTTGTGGTAACGATAATAAATGTGTTCAAACAGAATCCAATAGAAATAATACCCATGTGCAATGAGAAATTAGTGAAATAAGCGAAATAGCACGGAATTCCATCGAATGTCTGGTATGGACCTATTGATAAACCGTTCCACATATGATTTTCTGTGTTAGTAATCATCTGAATTGTCAGTTTTGTACTAAGATTTCATGATTTCACAAGATAAGTTTACAAACTAGATGACAATTAACCTTGATTTTAAAAGATTCACGATCATGAAATATGCATTTGATTGATTGGCAAGGGTAGGAAAAAAAACAACATTTCGCTTACCAAGATACTTTTATTTTAATTTTCATTCAAACCATTCATTATCAATACTACTGCATTTGTATGTAATTGTAGTCTAGCTGGGGATTCTTGTGGGGCTTTTTTAGTGTTTTTGTTTTTGTTTTTTTCTTCTATATCATTGTTTAGACGTTTTCCTTGTGCTATATGTAACAACAGCGTGAAAAA
Source organism: Lytechinus variegatus (assembly GCF_018143015.1). Lineage (NCBI taxonomy): Eukaryota > Metazoa > Echinodermata > Echinoidea > Temnopleuroida > Toxopneustidae > Lytechinus > Lytechinus variegatus. The sequence goes on from NC_054753.1 coordinate 7,764,996, forward strand.
TAACCAAAAGGGGCTACTTTGTACACTGTTAGAAAATTTATCCTTAAAATAAAAAAATTTCCTGCAGCAGAGTCTCGAGAACACATGTAATCTTACCAGATTGCGTATTCTTACAGGAAATTTGTATTTGGTGTATGGATCCTCACAAATTTCCTTTAATAAAACACCATTTTCCCCTTTTTAAACAGACATGTTCTGTTAAATTGCAGAAAATTTCCTGTTTTATGAATTTACAGAATGATTCTGTCATTGCTTTTTGCAAAATCTTCTTTCTTTTTTTCTGTAAAATCAGGGTATTTTTAACAGTGTACATCTTGCAATTTATGGGTTCATATTTCTTGTGCCAACATTCCTTTGAGGATTTATAACGATGATTCAGAACTTTTCTTAAATTGGAAATGTCCAAAATGTTTAATGAAAGAATTGCCTTTTTATAATGATACTTCTGATACTTCAAACCTACCGATTTATAGTGTACCATTTATTGGACATGACGAAAAAAAAATCTTAAATATCGGGAGTTAGCATTAAAAGGATTGCGTTTTGCGCAGTTAAATATTGTAAGCTTATTGAGGAATATTGATGAAATACGTTCAATTCTCATTGACAATCAAATTCACATATTTGCACTTAATGAGACGAGATTAGATGATAGCATTAATAATGGTGAGGTACTTATACCATGTATACCAAATTATGAAATAATCCGTAAAGATAGAAATAGGGTAGGAGGTGGAATTGCAATTTACATCCACGAAACTTTGAAATTTACGCTATTAGAGCATGATTCTTTGTCCTCGATAGAAGCAATAGCGATTGTTATACCCCCATCTCACTAGATGGCGATTCCGCTGCGATCGTCAAAAATCGACAAAGCGTGGTATATCGTAGCTTGAACGTGGCTTGATCTTTTCAATCTTCTCCGTCGTACCTTGATCTTTTCTGAAGCGGCAAGGATCGCCACCATCTTCCTGGTCGCCACAAAATTTTGAACATGTTCAAAACTTACGTAGCGAGATCGCGGAGGTGCTAAAGCGCATCATAATCGAGTCAAGAGCGTATTACAAACGACATATTCGTAGCTGTAACGAAGCTCCAACGCACAAAGCGTAGTAGAAGCGCATTAAAAGCGGCACCGATCGCCCGTGTTTTTCAGGCCCGTTCCCAAGACAATTCCGTTACGAGGCGACTGCCTTGCGCTCGACACGCTTCACACCGTTTCCACCACGACGCTTTCCCTTTGGGTGGCATGTGGCAGCCCGCTGCAGGCATTCGCGTTGCGCTTTTGCTGCGCCGCTGATGACTGGCCAGCGATTGAGCAGCGACCGTCTGCGCTGCTATGAAACAACGTGCCGATGGTAGCGGATTATCACATTTTCAACAGATTACGAGGCGACACCACGACGTTTTCAAATATACTTCCCAGAAAAAGGACCAAAAAGGGAAGCTGCCCAATCTGTTATGCCGGCGGTCCAAGAGGAAGCGAACAAGAGGTTATGGTGGTGGTAGAGGAGGAAGAGGAGGAGGAGGAGGTATAGTAGGAGGATGAAAATCTAACTGCTGAGCCAGCTTGAAAGAGAGAAAAAAAAGACGCTCGCATGTCTTGATGACGAAATGGGTTACCTCCGCAAAAATATATAAATTGAATATGTTTTAAAAATAGAATGAATTCTAACTACAGTGACAGTAAACAATATTAAAATTTTAATGATTCGATCACTGATGTATTGATTGGGAAAGCACACTTTATGGGGATTCTGGCATTGTGCCCCCCCCCCCCCCCCCTTATGAGTGCTCTCATATCAGTAGACTACTTCTTGAAAGCAAATTTGAAAGGAATTTACCTAACAATTTTGAGTGACAAACTTTTGTGGAAAAAAATAAACAAAATATAAAACATTTTTATGCTCTTTTATGAAATTCTGGATGCATCCCTCATATTAACTATTAGGCTCATCGACATCTTTTGAGTGAAATTTTAATATATATTGTATATTATGACTTAAGTGACAGCCAGGATCGGACCCAGTATCTTTTTGGCCTCCTCCTTCTACTGTCCTCGTATCAGGTCCTCGTATTCAACTTCTAATTGAAGTTGTTGTATAATGCTAAGATGTATAAGTCCAACCAAATTCTGGACATCCATCTTGGTCGGAGGTTGGCAATCGACTGAAAAATGTCTCATGTGCCGCGATCAATATGCCGATTGCTTGAAATCGTTTCAAGAGCCCATCATGAACGTAACACAATCGTTCCATTCGTAGCACCACCGTACCGAGGTCCTAATTAGCGTATGGGCCTCGTTGTACGGTCGCTTTGATCGCAGAAGCAGCGCATCACATCTGCCTCAAATCGTGGCAAGAGAGTGGCAGCGTCGTACTACCAGCGTATTACCATCGCCTTCAGCGCAGGTCCGTCGCAGTGAAGTTGTAGTGCAATCGCCTCGCAGGCTAAAAATAGAATTCGAGGACGATTCTGCTACGCTTTGCGGGATTTAGACAGATCGCCATGGTCGCCATGATCGCCATCCTAGTGAATGGGGGCCTTACTCATTTAAAAAACACGCAACCTATTATATTTGTTAATTGGTACAGACCTCCTAATTCCAGTGCGGTTCTCGATTACTATGAACAAATGTTATCTTTTGTTAGTGGATTCAACTAGTCAATGATAATAATGGGAGATGCAAATTTTGATCTAAAACGCCCGAGTAATTCACAGACTTTGAAATACAATCAAATTGATAGTATTTATTCACTAGAACAAGTTAATACTTCTAAATATACACGAATAGTGGGCGGCTCCGCAACACTAATTGATCATATGCTTACTAATTCTATAAATAAAGTGAGGTCTTTTGGTGTAATCGATAATGGGCTTAGTGATCATTCTATGAGTTTTCTCATTTGGAAATCCCATTCAATGGATACCCATGGAAAATATGTTACTTTCAGGAAGTGTAGAAATATTGATATCAATCGCTTTAAATCTGATGTTAAAAACCAAAATTGGAATGAGATAGAAAATTTTGATGACATAAATGATGCGGTAAAAAAGTGGGAAGAACTTTTGCTAGAGGTTGTGGATAAACATATGCCATTTAAGACTAAACGTGTAAACACTCTCCTTGGTTAAATGAACATCTCTTCAACTTAATGAAACAGAGAGATCGAATGAAATGTAAAGCTAAATCAAAACAAGAGGAAAGGTTATGGGTAGAGTATAGGCGCTTAAGAAATAAAGTCACCTATGAAATTAAAAAAGAAAAAAAGAAATATTATTATGAAAAATTATGTCAAAATCAAACTAGAAATGAGTCTTGGGAAGTACTAAAATCATTTATATCAAATCGTAATGTATCATCTGCTAACCATTCATGCACTGGTGATGCTTTTAAAACTGCTAATAAATTCAATCTACATTTTGCAAGTATTGCTAACAACGTATCTATTGATGAAACGCAAGGTTTAACAGAGTTTCCTCAAGTACTTGATATTGATGATAAATTTACTTTAAACAAGATACAAGAAAGTGATATTTTAAAAGAAATCAATGCACTTAAAAAACAAAAAGTTTGTTGAAGTTGATGGTATATCTACATTTATTCTAAAGACTCGTGCGATTGAATTAGTCCCCTCAATAACCTATTTAATAAATTGATCTATTGTAGACGGAAAAGTACCAGGTAAATGGAAAGTTGCTAAGATAATACCTTTACACAAAAAGGGGGACAAATCGAATCCTGATAATTTCAGACCAATTTCATTGCTCCCATGTGTTTCTAAGTTACATGAAAGGGTCATTCAAAAACAGCTATTGCATTATCTGAATAAAAACCAAATCCTCATTTCTGAACAATCAGGATTTAGACCTAAATAGTCAACTGCGACAGCGCTATCAAAGGTTACTGATGAATGGCTTCTTTTCATGGATAATGGGGATTATACGGGAGCCGTCTTTTTAGATTTACAAAAAGCCTTTGACCTAGTCAATCACCAAATACTTTTATCTAAACTATCTGTTCTTGGAGTTACTGGTAAATCACTCGATTGGTTCTTAAGCTATCTTTCCGATCGTAAAATTAAAACTTGTTTGAATAATGTCTATTCTTATGAATATGTAATTTCAAATGGTGTACCCCAGGGGTCTATATTCGGTCCGCTTCTCTTTGTTATATTCATAAATGATTTGTCATGCTCTCTTCATAAATGTTCTTTTCATTTATATGCCGATGACTCTGTTTTATATTTCTCGGATAAAAATCCACTTGTAGTTGAAAGAACACTTAATAATGAACTGAAAAATGTTGCAAATTGGATGAGCAAAAATCGATTAAAACTTAATTGTAATAAAACCGTATGTTTTTAGGTACTCGGCATATGTTGGCAAGACACAAAAACCTTCACTTACGCATTCGCGAAACAGATATTCAAATGGTAGAAAGTGTTAAATATCTTGGAGTTTTTATTGATAGGGAACTTAAGTGGAATGTTCATTTTGATCACTTGTGTTCAAAATTTGGTAAAATGATTAGTTTCCTTGGCAGACTTAGGCGATTTGTTAATGAATCTAGTTTAAATTTAATATATTTTTCGGTTATCATTCCACACTTTGATTATGCTGATATTGTTTGGCAATCTGCATCTGAAAAATATTTGGATTTATTGCAAAAACTACAAAATCGTGCAGGAAGAATTATTCTAAAAATCGATCCATGTTGCATACTTCATCCTCATACATCCATGACATCTTGAAATGGAAGACTTTAAATATCCGGCAAAAGGAACATAATTATGTACGTAATGATGTTTAAAATTTTGAATAATTTCGCACCTGATTATATGAAAACACAATTTTCTCGTAAATCATATCCTTACTCTCTCCGTACAGAAAATCACATCAGTCTCCCAAAACCAAAGTCAAACAGCTGTAAATGGACATTTTTGTATAGGGGGGCTACACTTTATAACAAATTACCAATTCATTTATCGTCTAGTTCAACGATACAGTCATTTAAATCAAATATTCAATTGTATCTCGGTTTTCCATAATGATTTGCCTGTTGTTGCATTTTCCTTTTTTAGGGGGGGGGGGGGGGTGGGTAGTGATTTTTCATTCTTTTCATGCATTCGATTAAGTTTCGTGTATATTTTGTATATTTGTTTTATATGCATGTATTTATGTTTTAAGGACCCCATGGAAGAACAGTGGTATCTTATTGATACCGCAGAAATGGGCCATCCTCCATCTGTATGTTATGTTAAATAGATCATGTATATATTTCATCTTTTTATATGGAAATAAATACAAACATACAAACAAACAAACAATATTGATTGATTGATTGATTGATTGATTGATAAGTCTAGACCACTAAATTAACAGGATGAAATTGTAAAACTTAATATAAAAAGTAATATAAAAAGACAAAAACAAATAAGTTTGCCATGAAAAACATTTATACGCAGTCAACAAAATATGATTGAAATAAATTGTAAAACAGGTTGAAAAAAATGATCATTACTTCTAAGTTACATAATTATGAGAATTATACTAATAATCAGTTTATAAGTAGCGCTAAATGCATCGTAACTAATACAAGATTCATGAATCGTAAAACCTAAGATATGAAAAAGTACAAATAAGTTTGACATCAAACTTTCACGCAAACAACAATAGATGATTAAACAATGTAAAACAAGTTGATTAAATAAATCATAACTAAATAGTTATATATAAGACTACACGATACACATGAAATTAGAAAGAATATTTAACATTACAGAGTGGGGACATTTTAAAGTGTTGTTTCAATACTCTTTTAAATTGTGTAAAAGTCTTAACCGATTTAACATTATTAGGGAGGGAATTCCAAATATACCTTTATAATAAAACGTGTTATCAATTTGACCTTTTCTCATAGGTACAACAAAGTTAAACAGACTTTTTCTTGTTTCATGCCCGTGAATATTAGATGACCGTGTAAAATTTTTTGATATGTCATGATCCGGGTAATGATATTCGTTTGAATAGAAAATTTTATGAACATGGTGACGTATAAGTTGTTGCGACCTGCGATTTACCTCTCGGGATATCGGATGTATTAGGAGTATTTGAACAGATGCATGGAAATTAATATGCATCAATATGTTTTTGCGTGTGTGTGTGTTTGTGTTTTTTGACACATGATAATAGTTTGTATACGTGTTGCACCTGTTTACAGCCACGCCCCCTTCTGTATTCCGTAAGGGTATTCCCCGAAATACATGCAATCTTGCATGCAATGCGCAGCTAGCATGCACTATATATAGCGTCGCCTGTCATCACGGTCATATGAAACGAAATACCAGACCCTGGTTTGTAATTGTCTGATGTTCATTTGTTGACTTGATGTTGGCCAATTTTTCTTCAGTGATTCATTCTCCAGGCAGCTTATGGATGAGGTATGTATATAGAATCTAGCGTAGATGAGATGAGATGAAGTTATTGACAATTTTGATTGAGCATCGAGCACTTTTTAAATTGAGTCCAGGCATAATCCGGGCTTCAATAGACAAAGCTTGCATGTAAATCTCGCACTTTTTCGCCCCTGTGCAATTCCGGTTTCTAAATCACGGAATTGTGATATTCGCATTAGATGTGTGTGAATACAAATTGCATGCGCTGCTAATGATAAAGGTCGTTATTGTGGATGTTGATGATAAAAGTCACCCTTGGCGAAGTGTTGTGTTCCTATTTACCACTTGTCTGTCTCCCAAGTTGTCTGTATGACTTTGTTAAACTTAAAGAATACTTTCTAAAATATGTAAAATGGGTTCGATGATTTAGTTTCACTTGATTTGATTGTAGGCCTAGATTCTAGAATCAAGACTCTAAAAACTGAAAGTGCCCAAAGCCAATGTCAGACACAAAGTTTATGTCTTAAGTTAAGTATAATTGGACCAAAACAAAATACAATCATTCGAATCAAATGAAAATCATGTTTATTTCCGTAGTACGAATGTTGAATATTAATGTCATAAAAAATGAAAAAAAAATTGAAATCATTTACTACCAGAACTAGAAGCTTGCTTTTTGCTAGACAGGAATAACCGTCGTTTCTGGGGATTTATTCAACAATTTCTGACATTTTACTGTAATCCCCATTCACCGACGGTAAAGTGTCCGTGTGGGCTCCCATTTCTTATAACACCAGCACCTTTGTCCGACCAGAGTCCAAAGTTTGAGGTTCTAAAACACATCGAGGTTACAATCTAAGGATATAAAAAATACAAATTCAAAATAGTTAATTATTCTATTTAAACATTCTTTAAACGATATAGATGAAAATGCATGAAAATTATACTTTACCGATGTTTAGTTGGGTACGACACAGGAAAACAGGTCAAAATGGCAGCCAAACTATGAAATATTTACAAACGAACGGAGAGGGCGTCAACAATGTACGAATGTGATATCGATATTGCATTCCACCAGCACACCTACAAGGCAATAATACGATACGATACACTCACGAAGACAAACGATAATAGTTATAATCGCGATATATCGAGACATTAACGATAATGACGTCATTCAAGATGGCAACTTGCAAGATAAACCGTCAGGTCAGGAGAAAATGACTTAGATGACAGATTTCTCAATCATCCAGTGGATTTTTTTATCAATAAATCTGGTCCAAGGTATGCAATTACTTAAATTATTTGTATTTCCCTGAATTTATATCATTAAATTTCGCTCAAAAAACAGTTTTAAATCGCGATCTATAAAACGCTAGTTCACTATACGTTGTCTGTAGCCACGGACCCCCAACCACTTCAGTCTATGTATGGTGAGTGGAGCCAACGCAGTTCAGCGGAATAACCAAAATACAGAGACTGAAGCTTTTGGTCTAGCTTTTTGCAAGCTTGTTGTTTCCAAATATTGGATGCATAGAGTGCTGCACCGTGATCAATTTCGGTGATTTAAATCACACTCTGGTCCCAGAAATAATTGCTTGATTGTTGATAAAATAATTGCTTTTAGCTGTGCAAATGCCGATTTTAATTATTATTATCAATAATTTTTATATAGAAATCGGTAAATAATGATAATTTACTTACCAAACCTCTTTCAGCTCTGAACATCGGTTGCCTTCGCTCAGCTGCGTGCGACTTCATTCTGAAAACAAGCGTGCACGTCAACAGCACGCATTTCCAATTCAATCAGTCAATATGTCCGATGTTTGGGATAGTGTCAACTTTCCCTCCATGGGGATCCCTCGCAGCGGTCATTGCAGATTTTTTTGGGGATAGATTGAACATGTGCGATCTTGGCGGAGATATTTCGGGTGGGAGTCACTTCCCCCTTACAAGATATTTTTTTTGGTCATTGATCTTTTGGAGTTCATAATTAGCGAGGGTCATAAGAATCTCTGGAAGTCAAAATCATGGATTTTATCCCTGGATTTAACCCCAGGAATATTTTTTTTAGGAGCAAATTGGATCATCTACTGTGTGTGCAGTTCATTAGTAGGTATGTTCATATATCACATTAGGCCCAAAACTTTAGTCTCTGTATTTTTGTTGTTCCGCTGAACTACATTGGCTCACTCACCAATACATATCGGGATTATAGTAAAATGTCAGAAATTGTTGAATAAATCCCCAGAAACAACAGTTATTCCTGTCTTGTATCACTTATGCATGCAAGTCCCCTGCCAGTGCAGGTCCCTGTATGGGACTTTACATTTACTCTATATCAAAATTCAGATTACGTTATGAATTTATAGACACTAATTATGACTAACAACAAATGTTAGTAGTTTGTCAGGAAGCTATGTGACTTATTTTATTTTAGCTAGGAAAAAAAGATTTCTTTGTTCTAGAGATTAAGGCTAGTCTAAGCCATTTGTTGGCATTCATCCTAGACAGGAATGACCATCTTTTTGGGTATTTATTAATTTCTGACATTTTACTATTACCCCCATTCACCGACAGTAGTACGTTAGTGCAAGCCCGCATGTGTAATCCTTTCTCCCATTTAGGGTCAATAGTATTTTATCTAGATTTCTATTTTTTAAAGGTCTAAATGACATATATTATCTTGAACACTGGCCCTTTTTTTTAGACTCTTTTCTGTCTTTTGATACTACGAAATATCCAAATCCATAATTTATTGTTCGAAATAGACACGAAATGAAATACTCCGAAAATTTGCTTTGCCCAATTGATCGTGGGACCGGCAGCCGCTATGCAGCACCAGATCGACGAGGCTCTATCCCTTTAATCGTTGACCGCCAAACAGGGTAGCAGCAACTCCCATCTTTTAACATCTTTTGGTCTGACGCGGCCGGGGTTTGAACCCTGACCTCCCGGTTGTGAGATGAACGCTCTACCAACTGAGCCAACACACCGGTGTATGAAATGAAAGATCGAAAAGATCAATGATTTATTCCTTATTTTTTCAATTTTTTTGTCGGAGTGGAAAAACTGAAGGTTTTTACGGTAAACACCATGTATATAGTCCTGAAAAGGACTGTTTGTTATTCCTTCTTGATTGTAGCCTATGTTAATTCTGAAAAGAACTGTTATCGACATTTTCTGATGAGGAAAAACTGGCAGACGTGGCGTAAATCCCAGGGGGGGGGGGGGGATATTTCCCCCCCCCCCCATTTTTCTAGGTGGGGGGATGCCTGTACAAACATCCCCCCACACTTTTTACGAAAAAAATGAAAAAAAATCACTAGAGATAATTGTTTCATTGGTGAAAATTCTTCCTGAAATACCGCTTAACAAATAAAACAATATTATTGAATCATAAAATGCAAACAAAGAGCCAGTTCACCATTTCCAACCGAAATACTTATGTCCTTATTATAACATTGAGGAAGGGGTTACGATGGAATGTCAAAAAAAAATTAATGTAATCTCTAATAAAACCTTTAACCATCATGGGGTAAAAGAGATAATAATATTGGAGGGGTATTAGCCATATGGACATACAGTGGCGTAACTACGAGGGGCACATATGCCCCCCCCCCATCGGCTGACCCCCCCCAAAAAAAAAACGGGGAAAAGGAGAAGAGGGAGAAAGGAAGAGAAATGCAGCGGGAAAGAAGGAAATATCATTCATTATAATGTTTATATTATATTATAATTATGTTATGTTACATTACATAAGAAACATTTTTATCATAACTTTATACTGAAACATAATTTGCCCAGGGCCTACGTCCTCATTGTTCCTGGTGCTTGCATTGTCTGATTAATGAGAATCCTGTTGTACTAAAACATCCCATTTTCAAGTCAATATAAACCAAGTATATTTCCTAGCACTTGAGTTATCATTGTTTTATGTAGTGACATATATGCTTCTTTTTCATGACTCAAAAAGGGATTGCCCCATGTTAAGGTCTTCATATATATGAAACATTTCCTGTACGTGATTACGCTCGCATTAATGGATTGGTGAGATATGTCTGCTCTTCATGAATTCCTAAAATCAGTCCTTGAAATATCCCTTCTTCTGATCTGAATATCAAAAATTTTCAGCTCGCGCTTCGCACTCGCATCATTTGGTTAATGAAATACTTATGGTCCTAGTTAATTCCTACAAAGAAACCTTAGAATGCTCCACTTCAGGTCTGAATTATCTAAATTTTCGGCCACAACATTTGATTAGTGAGATGCGTATGATAATCATGATTGCAATGACTACAAAAAGTGTTCAGATGTAATTCTAATAAAATCAGCAAGCGCTTGGCACTCGCATTAGATGACTATGGTGAGATGCATACTCTTAATGGATTCCTAAGATATATTCCTTGAAATCTTGCTGTTTAGGATCAAAATATACAATAACTTTAGCTCGCGCTACGCACTCTCATTGTTTAGCGAGACAGGTACCTATCATGATTACACAAATTTGATTATGATGTCCCTTTGAGGTGTGAATATAAACAAATTTCAGCTCGCGATTTGCGCTCGCATTATTTGATCAGTGAGATACATATCCGTTTTTATAATGACATTGTCCTTAAAATGTCTCTATTAGGTCAGAATAACTGGCAACTGAGCGCGTTCACTCAGTGATTAAAAAATTTTGCTGTTGATCCACGGTACGTCACTGGACATACATGTATCAAACTATCAAACTATCAATGACAATTCCTTGCATATCTAAAAATGTGATTGCAAAAAAATGCCAAAATATTTCAGTCATCCCCACCCATCAACATGGATTTGCGCCAGTGGTGTGTTGCTGCCCTTTATGTTCATTGAGTTAGGCTTTTATCAAGGCTTTCTGATTAGAATTTTTGATATGAGAGCGACAACTTTTGAGAAGCGCAATACAGCGGCACAAATCGCAATATACTGGTGACTGGTAAATACGTCTGTAAGGATGATGTCGTCATCCAAGATGGCAATTTACGATGACTAACGAAAGGATCAAGGATGACTATGTTTTGATCATCATTTGAAGGGAATTAGCGGTTGCTGCTCTCTTAAGTATGAAATTTCATTTTGTATCTTTCCATGTCAAGTTGGATGTAATTTCTTTTTTATGTACAAAAAACGATTGGAAAATCTGGTCTCCGCTAAATGTGAAATCTAATGCTACTGCTAATATCTTGGCTTTACGTACATACCTCCATTGACTTCAGTCTATGTATTGGTGAGAGAAGCCAACACAGTTCAGCGGAACAACCAAATACAGACACTGAAGCTTTTGGTCTACATTCATTCAAACTGTTGACGTCAGTTGATAATGGTCAATGTTATTTTGAGATTTTCACAGAGAATAATAATACAAGTCCTAATCTATACTACCATTAACTATAGGCCTATTTCTATGGAGCAGTTTATCTTAGATTTTGGGATATACTTGTAGTATGCGGAGATTTTCAAGGCGATGCCGTACAAATTGTGATAAAATGTGCGAATCCCTTTGGTTGCAAAGCAAACAACAGCTGCGCACTACAGGTACATGTATGCGCAACCTTATACAAAGGGATAGATCTACATGTATTGAGTTCATTTGAAAATGGAATAACCTATGGTTAGAGTTGATTCCCTATAGATGCAGGCTATGGCATGTTTATCCTTAGAGAAAATCCAGATGACTGAAACCAAAAATACAAGCATGTAGCTCTTTTGCGATATTTTCTCTGATTCTTGGTTCTGTGTAAAAATAAAGATGTCAATGCTAACCAATTGTCTTGGGCTTGCCTATGTATCTACCATCAGGATGTACCATATTTTTCTCACAGTGAAAATCATGTACGATAGGACTTTGGACAAAAAGGGGCAGTTATATTAAACTTTAGTCAATTTTATCTGAAAATTATGGGGTTGGCGTTGCCACCGTCGCATCATGATATAATGGTTTGAATGAAACCCAACAATTTGTAATTGAATTCATGCTTTTTATAAAAAATAAAGATTTATGGAAAAAAAATGTTAATACCTGAAGCTAATTCATGTTTATATTACCAATGTTTTAATAGATTCTAGATGTTGACCTGTGCAGATGAGGAACTGTCAAGTGAAGAAAGCATCGTCATAAAAGTATGACTAACACTTGAAATATGGATAATAAAGAAGACACTACCGATGTCGTGCCGGTGAAAGCAGATCCAGTTTCCCCCAAAGAACTGGATTCACCAAGTGAGGCTTCATCCAGTGGGATATCTTCCCAGGAAGAATTACCCGGTGGTAACCTGAAACAGGCTGCAGAGGATGATCCTGATGATGAAACGTACCAAACCCTGCTGCAACAGGGTCTGAAGACATTCTCTGAGGGTTCGGAGGAATCCTCCAGGAACCCGTCAAACGCAGGATCCCCTGGCAGAGACGGTGGCCAAGGAGCGGCCAGAGACCAGCGGGAGGTGGGGGATGATGTCAGGGACGGGGCCGGTGTTGTGGGTGCTATGAGCAGTTCAGAATCTGAGGATAGCAGTTTATCCAGTCTTGCGGAAGAACAACTTAAGAAGCCACTCCCCGAGTTGCTGAGCGATGTAGCCAAATTTGCCTATTCTTCACTCGTAGCTGTATGCCTGCCAAACCTCTTTGAAAATGAGTGGAATAAGTAAGTTCAAATAAGTGGAATAAGTCAGGCGAGACTTGTAGGAAAATGGGATTTGAGATACATGTACCAGTATTTTTCTTTGAGATCCATGCCTTGGTGATTTCTCATTTTTTTTCATTTCTCAGAGTTTTGTTGGTGGAAGATTCAATTATAAATCCATCTTGTAAAGGGCCTATTCATGGAAATCAAACCCTTTTCCCCTTTTTTTGCCTTTTATATTTCTTTACAGAAAACAAAGCATATAAAAGTTTTGTAACTTCAGTACATGATCAAAGTTTTAAAATCGAGAATACAGGATGATACTCTCACTGAACCCAAATCATAAGTTTTGTACTTTCTGGGAGAATGTTAACTGCACCAAAGATATTGATGAAAAGGATTGATAAAAATAAGTATTCTGCTTTCTAATTTCTTCATTTATTATACTTCCACCTAAAACATGAATAAGAGTGAAAATTCAGGTTCTGAAAACCTTAACATTAAGCAGTCTTCATATGTGAGATTATTAAGAATCTTAGTATTCTGTTCATTTTTCTCTATGTATTTCTTTTCCCTTTTCTCAGACAGTGGAATCTGAAAACGGTGAAGTCTTTGAGTAAATATCTTCAGCTTCCGAAGCAGTCCGGAGAGACCCTGTGTCACATGGTCAATGATCCCAATCATCATGAACTTGCCAATGCAGACGTCTTTACAGAAGTTCTTCTGGAGGACCCCTCTCTCATCAAGCCAGAGATCATACCAAAGGTATACCCAGTCTTCTATAATGCGTCTTGCATCTATTATGGGTGCGTCATGGTCTAGTACTTCTGACTCTCGCCTTTCCAACAGAGGGCCATGGGTTCGAAACCTAGCCATGGCATGTTTTCCTTCAGCAAGAAATTTATCCACACTGTGCTGCACTTGACCCAGGTGATTTGAATGGGTACCCGACAGGATTAATTACTTTGCATGCACTGAGCGCCGGTGATGGTAGCTCAAGCTTAACTGGGGTAATGATAGCAAGCGCTTTGCATCCTCGGGCAAAAGGCGCTTTATAAATCCAGTTATTATTATTAATATTACAATGCAAATGCGGATCTAGAGCCGGACTTCAACAGGGTGCAAATGTTCCTAAAAAATGTGATCACTGAAAAGAAAGGTCATCAGTCCAATGCATTCTACACACATCCTCAAATGTGATAAGGAGGAGAATTCACTTTGCAGGTTTGAAGTTTCAACAGGATTTTCATCATGGGAATAATCCATGTTTCACATTATAATATAACAGGATCGATTCGACTTCTGTTTGTAAATTTTAGGGTATCAAGTTCATTCATAGTTGCAAGCGCAGGCTCTGTGGGTTTAAACCTGTAATTAGCCCTATTGTGCAATGCCTAATTAGCTTGTTGTAGGCAGGCAAAATGGAGGCTGAATATGTACATGTAATGTTCTTACTGTTGCATACATACCATCCAATTGTACCATTGCACAGCTGAGGAGGTGATGGCACAATATGATTAAATTCGTTGCATGGCACCTATTACATGAATGCTGATGCAATACACGCAGGGCCTACTGGGTAAATGCGCTATGCTGCTGTAGTCAGTGTTGCGCACTTGAGGGAATCTGCATTTTGCTTTCAATAATAATCATTTCCTCATTTTCATACAAAAATGTAACAAAAAAAATTGTTTATATTTTTGCTTACTTTCTAGGCATTGTACTACACAAATACTGAATATTCTTATCTGTTCAATAGCATAACATTTGCGAACAATTGTACAATCACAATCATGCCTATTTGCTATTTGTAAATTGATTCATGTCATGACATTAATCTTTTGACGCTCTTTACCCAGGATATCATCACCCAAGCGCTGAGTGATGGGACCTACGATGCTAGGATGAGGGTCCTGGTGAGAGAGATCTCTAAACGTCTTAACGTTAGCTGGAAGTTAATCCGAGCATTTGAAAAGGGAATCATCGATGTCTATGAACAGGAGGAACATGAACTCACCGAGTAAGTCGTTTATTTCCACTCTTTTCATCGACAACTTTTGTTTTCTGTTACATTGGCCTCTAATTATAGATTAATCCAATGTTCAGAGCTTGTTTTATCCAATAGTTACTATAGCAACAGTGATTCTCTACCAATCAAAATCAGGACAGTTGTCAGATCTGGCATCTTTAAGGATGAAAATGTTGAAACTCTTACAGAGCAATATGGCGATCCTCATGGAGAGGGGGGGGGTCGGGTTTAAAAAAAAAATGAAATAACTTCCTCTGGGTTACGCAATAAGCCATGCCTAGAGATGGTTGCCTTGTCAGAGCTTAAATTATCTTCTGTTTGGCATACTTGTAGCCTCCGAATAGAAATCACCATAAAAAAACACCACCCACCCCAAATTAGTCTTATGGAAGGGCTCCTTGAATATCGCTTATTTTCCTTCCAAAGGGCGCTGTCTATTCAAATTAGAATGCATGGTAACAAAACAATATTTTCATTTGAGTGTTAGTACTAATCCAGACTTTCCATCCAGTTCTGTTCAATAATAATAATAACGTCATATTTTTTCCAGGGTAGCCACTTCATTTCAGAAAACTGTTCTCCCAGCGGGTCCTGCTTACCATGATATTGTTATTATTACCCTGGCTGCTTCCCTGTACAGGCGCAATTCTTACTTCACACTTGCATTACTGGAGTTCCCCCTTCCAAACTTTTTCAACTTTAATAGTGCATCCTCTCCCTGACCCAGCCCTCCTGCCCCCTTCTTTAATTTTGTTGTCCATGTCCTCTTGAGAATGGTTCTTTATTTCTTTTTTCTCCTTCAGAGAGGAGAAGAGAGAGCGAGATAAGAAAGCAAAGTTTCGGAAAGCTAAGCGGTACATCATGATTGGAGCAGCAACAGTTGGAGGAGGAGCCATCATAGGTGGGCTCATTAATAACAATATGCAACATTTATATAGTGCTTATTACAAATGTTTCTAAGTGCTGCATACTATTACCACGGCTTTAGCATGGCTACCCTGATCGGACGCCCAAGCATTCAAGGAATTCCTTCCTACTGGGTACCCACTTACTGCACTTGGTTGAAGAGTGGCAAATGTAGATAAACTCGCCAAAGGACGCGAGTGCTGGGTTGGGGTTTGAACCCCGGACTTTGTGGCTCAAAGTCCGGAGACTTATCCACTGAGCCACAACCCTTCTTCATTATCGAGTAGATGGGAACAGAAGGGGATGCAAAGACCTAGATCAGTATGGCATCTGGATAATGCACCACAAATACTGATCTTAAACAAATAGGAGTAATGCCGAAAATTTGTTAAACAAATTATAATCTCCTCCTATATAAAAGCCTCTTAATTTACTATCTATTGTCCACGGCGGACAGCATTTGAATAGTAATGAGTCAGAAAGAAGAGGATCGAGGGTATTTGAATTCCAGTTCATCGTGGCTTAACCGTGAACCAGAATAGCCTGGTGGTTGAGTCGCTGCCCGGAAAGCAGTAGATGGCAGGTTCGAATCCCACTGGTTCCAATTTTTTCTGACTTATGATTTATGATTTTCATACAGATCGAGCATACTGATCTTATGATTTTCATTACAGATCGAGCATACTGATCTTAAACAAATAGGAGTAATGCCGAAAATTTGTTAAACAAATTATAATCTCCTCCTATATAAAAGCCTCTTAATTTACTAAATCTGTTTCTACTTTAGACATGACTTGACATAACGAAGAACCAATGATTCCCTTCTTTGGTTCTAATTTTAAAGCCGCTCGTGATTAATAAACAGCTTTATGAAACACCCACCTGGAAAATGCTTCATGAAGCAGCTCATACAAACATGTAGATATGACTTTACTCACGATTCGTGACCCTTTCTAGTTACTTACCCGATTCTCAATCATTTTAAATCCAATCTTATGGGATTGAAATTCTTGTTTGTACAGTCATTTGAGTGAAAACATTGGAATATCAGTAAAGATGTGATTTGAACTAACAGGAAATTCACTCTTCTATTCAGAAATCTTGCATCTATTCTGATAATGGAGAATGTATTTAGGTTTTTTTTTTTTTTTGGGGGGGGGGCAACCAATTGCTTTGGATCACATCTTTGCTCGAAATTGCTCAGAGAAAGAGATGACATGTGCATGTGTATATAGACCAAGTAAGCAAGAAAAGAGGTTTCTATGATCTGTGGTCATTATATACAGATTCCTGTAATACATTTTCCAATGTGTAAACTTATTTTAATATAATAAAAGACGTCATATTTTACCCAGGTAAGACAATTTAGTTCTGAAAACTGTTCTCCCAGCAGGCCCTGTATTTACATACATGGACCGCGGATTGGTTTTGAAAGAGGGGGCTGACCATGCAAAAAATCATAATCGGGTGGTCATTTTTATGTTTTTGTACACGGCTTTGGAAAAAAGTGGGGGAGGGGTTAAAGCTCATGCAGCCCCCCCCCACCCGGCTTTATCTGGACTGCCATAGGTGCATCACCTGGATGGAGAATAGCAAATAGTTGAAAAATACCTTGCCAAAGGACATGAGTGCTGCAGAGGGATTTGAACCGTGAACTGTAATTATCATTTGAATTTTAGGTTCCAGATCCAGGCATACATCTTTTCATGCTCTTCTTAATTCAAAGTTCCTTACCATTCTTTTCTCTTTCTCCCACTCTTTACTCTCTGGTAGGCCTAACAGGAGGGTTAGCTGCCCCTCTCATAGCAACAGCAGGAGCAGCATTGCTGGGTACTAGTCTCAGTTTCTTTGGGACCGTAGCGGGGGCGGCGATCATCGGCTCAATCCTAGGTGCCGCCGGAGCAGGGCTGTCAGGTACAAGAGTTCGCTATCTATCTGTTGAAGAAGTTTTAATTTAGGGTGGGAGAGAGATGGGGGATATCCCTCCTTGTTTCAAGTGTCCAGCGCTTGCCTGACATTGCAGTACAAGATGTATTTAGACTGGAAAAAGGATTGTAATTTATTTTTCTAGGTTAAAGGAGAATCTAGCCTTGGCCACAAATTGTTGTGTTGGAAAGGAGAAAAATAAATAAAACAGAATGGTGAAAGTTTGAAAAATATCGGATATGAAATAAGAAAGTTATGGCAGCTTAAAAATTGAGATCCCTAAGTAAGTAAATTATGAGAAGGGGCAAGGACAACTTTCCATAGGCCATTAAATTAAGTATCAGGGATTTCTGGTTTTCTCATAAGTAGGCCTACCCATTCCCCTGGGGCAGTAATCTAAGTATAAGCCAGGTAGTACATGTACATGTATATTGTTTTATGTCCTTTTGAAAGAAAAATATCATTTGAAGTAAACCTGTTGAAAATAGTGACATTTTAGCCATTTCATGTATTGGAGAACATGGAAGACTGACATCACTATGACATCACATATGCGGCCAATTTGAAGTCTTCATGGGTTTAGTGATTACCAATATTTACAACTTTCAAAAATTAATATCTTCTTTATTGTTTGTCCGTTATTTTTCAAACTTTCACCTATCGACTTGTCTGATTTCCCTTTTCCTCTTAAAACAAGTTTGTATTGGGGTTGGATACCCCTTTAACTACTCATTAAAGTCAGATTGTCCCTGTATAAAGTCTAGGAACGACAGAATCCAGGATGTTAAAAGGTCTACAGAGATGCCAACTGCTATTGTTTCCATGATTTTTTTACTATTTTCCATAGTACTTCAAACTTACTGGAATTTCATTTTCTCCTGAAATTGTTCATTCAATATTTCCAACAATGCTTAAAAGGTAAAAAACAAACAAACCAAAAATCCCCTCTCCTACCAAAATACCCCCCCTTCCAACCTTAAAATCTTAACTGTAAAATTGTTTTTTAAGATTGATACCCGTGAGTAAGTGGAACATCCAGTCTTTATTTTGTTTCCAGGAGCAGACTTGTGGTTAATAATCCAATTACTCTCTGTTAAAATGTAAATAGATTTGTTGATTTTATTCACACAATATATTGTCTTTCATGTAGGATACAAAATGAAGAAGCGAGTCGGGGAGGTGGAAGAGTTTGAATTCACTGCTTTGACAGAAGGGAGGGATCTCCATGTAACCGTTGCCGTCTCTGGTTGGCTGCAGAAAAAACATCTAGGTTAGTTGCATTCAGTAGAGATCATGGAAAGTCAAGGGTCATGTAGAGAATGTTGGGACTGAAATTTCCTGTGGTAGTGGAAAGTAGAATTAAAGATCACATTAAGTTGTTGTCGTCCGTAGGAAATTCTGATAATTGGCTGTTAGAATTTCGAAGTTAGCAGGTTGAACCATTTTGAATTAGTTTTGTGTAGTGTGGAGGCTTAACCCTAAAAAGACTGGGCTATTTTGGAGGCTAGAAAAACTGGGGGGGGGGGGGGCCTTTTGGGCCCCCCCTAAGATCTTGGCCGTTGGTCGTCCGATCGCAACCAAATTGGCACACACATCCTTTGTCATGTCCTCTAAAAGTAAACATAGTCAAAATACTGATATTCATTGTATTTTTTAATATATGCATAATTAATTATGCGAATATGCAAATTTTTATCAAAAAAATGAATTTTTCATACTTTGGTACCTATTGCGGTCCATAAATTCCTGTTTCAAGGTTTTCAGCTGTAAGAAGAGGTTGTTTATCATGTAATTGTGTTATTTCGTGCTTGAATTATTAGATATGCTTATGCAAATAAGTACTCTGCACACGTTATGTAGAGAAATACAACATTTGCATGTTTTATTGCATTACACTCTCTTGCAATGAGCCAAAGCAATCTTGGAAGATACACAAGTGATGTGTTACATGTACACTAGCTGGTGAAAACAAAGCATAGGAGATATCACATAATTTATGCAAATTATATTCATAATTAATTATGCGAATATGCAAATTTTTATCAAAAAATAGAATTTTTCATATTTTGGTACTTATTGCGGTCCATAAATTCCTGTTTGCAAATTCTTGAGTATTCTAGATATATTTTGGGTTTGTGTAATATATAACTTATTCAATATCAATTATAGCATAATCAACTAAAGTGTGACATTACTTGTCTATTCAGTGTTTCTTGCACCCAAGAATATAGTTGTGCAAGCGATTCTGGTATCTTGCACTACTTTTCTTATGTTTTTCTTTGATTTTAATTTCTTATGTATTTCTTTATTTTGCATTTCTTATGTATTTCTTTATTTTTTTATGCAATGTTTTTCATTATTTTCATATCCTAGAACTGCTACTTGAATTCACAAGTGACATAATATAGAAAGAAACAAATAAAAATGTAGTTAGAAAACAATGTGTATAACATTCATTCAAATACCATACACTTTACACACAAACGAATACAAATTTCAATTTCTTACGTGACATGTGATACAAAAATGTTACGTAACTCCGCAACCGCGGCATGGGGGTATACAAATTTGGTATCAAAAGTTGCGCAAAATTCAAGAGAAAAAGTCATGAAATGGTGGCGCGAACGCTTCATGCGCAAAAAAGTTATCACGATTTATGTACAGGTCTTTTTAGGCTTAATGGTTTCCCATTAAGCCTATTCCTGTGTGGGCACATTTGTTCCTGAAAAGGAGTACCCAAAACAAGATATTTCAACAAGTTTGTTCTTGCCATCTTCATGAGAATGAGCGAATTAGAGAATCTGAAAGTAAAGGTCACTTAAACACCAAAAACTGTGTTTTTATCTCGAGTAGTAATGTTATTAGACTATTCTTTCTTCACTTTTGTTTCTGCAGATAACTTCACCGTACCTTGGCGGTGTGTTGCGACCTGCAATGAGATCTACTGCTTGAAGTGGGAATCAAAATACTTGATAGAGCTCGGTGAAGCACTGGAGTATATTCTTGACACAGTCATGACTATGGCCGCCAAAGAAGCTCTCAAATACACTGTTCTTTCAGGTATGGATTGCCTATCATAATTCATGTAGAGTGAAGTGTCAGCTACAGCTTGGAGGGTGTTTCTTAAAGCTGTGTGTAAGGTATGAGCAACTTTACTTATGACTGGGAATCCTTTCTTGTGGTAAATTATACACACCAGATTTCCATCAGTTGGTGTTGATTTAGTTCCTAAGGAATGTCACCAGTCATCGCAAGGTTGCTTGTGACTTACAAACAGCTTTATGAAACGCCCACTTGGGGCTCAGTGCAGAAAGAGTTGAAATCAATCGCAACTCTAAAAATCTTGCGCAACTTTATTTTCAACCAATCAACAGCGCGCATTTGGGACTTGTGATTTATTTTTTGACTTGCAAATGCAACTCTTTCTGCAATGGACTCCTGATATTTTAGCCAGCGTATGCCAGTGTGAATGTATTGCAAGCTGCTTTCTCTTTTAATCCTAGTTATTAATATTAAATTCAATATGCATTCATTTCATTCTTGATTAAAAACCGTATATAAAGCAAGAGAAACTAATTTACAAGCAAGCATCAAACATTTGATTCTTTATAATCAAGAGAAAATTTGTATTGCTTACCAAAGGTAGCCCGGTTTAAATGAGAAAATAGCTTAAAAATAAGCTTTTTGAAACACCCAATGGATGTGACATCAAGGGAGAAAGAAATAAATATTATCATTATTAATTTATTCTGCATTTCAACAAAAAAGTGTATAAGAGAATACACAAGGGGAAAATGAATAGAGGATGTTTACATTACAAGTCCAGGGGGGTGTTTCACTAAGTGTTAAGTGTGACTGAGAGTCGCAAATCATGTTAAAGGTAAATGCTAGTTGTGGTAACGATATCAAAATGAGTTCGTACAGAATCCAATGAAATGATCACCAAAGTGTCTGTTTGTATAAATAAAACATACGTGCCAAAGGATTCTGGAAGAAATCGTGTAATTGCTGAGAAATCAGCAAATAATCATAGGATTTGGGTCAAGCGTCGGGCCGACATTCAAAGCAATAATAATAAACTGTCCCACGTGTGCGTGGGACAGTGTGAACATTTTTCAGCATAGATGTCAAGATTTCACAAAGTTCAGTTTATGTAACTGTACCAGATCTAGATCCTCGATGATATACTGACAATTAAGCCTGGTTTACAGCCTTTTTCATGAAATCAGTGTTTACTGCAACTACTAGCATTTCTCTTTTAGAGTATGCATGCTACTGCGTATTAATAAGATTACGAGCGTGACAAGCCATGTGCACGTCTGCATTTAAGCATGACTCCAAGTCATGCTTAATAGCTGTTTGTGAAACAGCACCCCCCCCCCCCCCCCCCCCCGCTGCCAAATGAAAAAAAATGAAACAAATTACTGGTGCTTTACAGCCACATTTTTCACTTTAAAGAAAAATGCCAGTAGTTGCAGTAAACACTGATTTCATGAGAAAGTCTGTAAAATCAGTCTTAATTGTCAGAATGTCATCAAGAATCTAGATCTGGTACAGTTACATAAACTGAACTTTTTGAAATGTTGAAATCTTTGCTGAAAAATGTTCAAGCTGAAGATCACCAATACAGATAGGCACATGTGGGACAGTGTATTATTACTGGAATAAAGACCTGACGGATGTGACCGAATCAGCGCTTATTTTGCTAATTCTTAGCAATTACACAATTTCTTCCAGAATCTTTAGGCACATATGTGGAGCGTTGTGGCCCAGTGGATTAGTCTTTGGACTTTGAAACAGAGGGTCGTGGGTGCGAATCCCAGCCATGGCGTAATTTCCCTCAGCAAGAAACTGATCCACAATGTGCTGCACTCAACCCAGGTGAGGTAAATGGGTACCGGTAGGAATTTATTCCTTAGGAAGCTGTGTGCGCTATGAACGCCTAGCGTAGCCGGGTAATATAGGAGCGCCTTGAGCACCTAACAAGGTCGATATGTGCGCAATATAAATATCCTATATTGTATTATTATTATTATTACATATTTTTTATTCATACAATCAGACACTTGTGGTCATTATATTAGATTCTGTCAAAAGTCATTTTGAGATCGTTGCTAAAACTGGAATTCATCTTTAAGATACTGTATCACTAATTTCTTGTTTTCATGAAAACAGGTCTGCTTGCAGCCATAGCCCTACCAGCAGCAGCGTATGCTGCCATTTCAAATTCAATTGATAATCCATGGAGCATTGCTACTAGTAGGGCAAGTGAAGCAGGCAAGCAGCTAGCAGAGGTGAGAAAAAATTCTAGTGCTTGCATAGACACCATTCTCATTATACTTCCTAAAACTTTTTTACTGGAAACAGGTTCAGGAAACCAGTTTGGAAGATCGCTTTGTTAGCGTTCCCATGTTTCATAGACACCATTCTCATTATACTTCCTAAAACTTTTTTACTGGAAACAGGTTCAGGAAACCAGTTTGGAAGATCGCTTTGTTAGCGTTCCCATGTTTCATAGACACCATTCTCATTATACTTCCTAAAACTTTTTTAATGGAAACAGGTTCAGGAAACCAGTTTGGAAGATTGCTTTGTTAGCGTTCCCATGTTTCATAGACACCATTCTCATTATACTTTCTTAAACTTTTTTTACTGGAATCAGGTTCAGGAAACTAGTTTGGAAGATCGCCTTGCTAGCGTTCCCATTTGATCCGTCGAAAGTGGTTTTCAAACCCACTTCACATAAAGTGGTCTTTTTGCTGTGGGAACGCTCTTTTAGGGGGGGTGACACTTTTTGTGCAAAATTCCAGACCGCAGTGTAGATTATACACACAGTTTGTGGAGTAGCGTGCTCAAAATGTGCTTAGATCGCTTCCTGAAGAACGGTTGTGTCCTCCCTTACGCTAAAACAAGTTTAACAAGGCAAAGTGATCTTCAAAACTATATTGCGAGGTGGTTTTCTGAACCGGTGTGGAAGATCGCTTTGATGGTTCTCATTACATATTGAACTTGTTTCCAGTAATCTAGTTTTAGGACGGTAGTGAGAACGGTGCCTTTTTATAAGTTAGAACCGCGTCTTTTGCAGGAGATCCTACAAGCGTCCTATCATTCTCACTCATCATCACAAACAAAACAATGGGGAATGCAGGAAAGCTTCTGACAAGTTACCTTAAGTTTGGAGTAACTTAGTTTGAAGGCTTTAAGGTGACAAGTGACCTTGAGAGGTTGAGGCTCATGCTCTTAGTCTTAATTACTGATGTTTTATTGGTGAAATTTTACCCTCGCTGACTTTGGAAAGGGTATAATATTATGACATGACATGTAATTTGCTATCAAATGTTACTTATAGTAGTATGTAACACAGTTTTCTGCTAAAAGTTCAAGGATTATGGATAAAACAATGTTCAGTTTTTATATTGTTGCTTGCTCATTTAAAAATGACTGTTTAAATTATGTGATGCATGTACCTGAGTTCTACTAAATAAGGGTCAAAGGACAAAGTTGATTTGAGGTCGGTGAGATTAGTTATATAATACTCTAAAATACATTTCAAGTCAAGGGGTAAACATCATGGAACTTGCTACTTGTGTTATCCCTCTTGCAGTATACTTTTCTACATTTGAGCTACCAGAAGTTTCGTGGTCACTGCTATATCAGGAAATTTTTGTTAATTGTTGATAACGATAATTGTAGGTGATGTGCTTTTCTAATGACCAATATTTTCTCTTGTAATTTAATATGCAGGTTCTGTTGTCGAGGCAACAAGGTAAACGTCCAGTGACTTTGGTGGGCTTTAGCATGGGGGCAAGGGTCATATTCTTTTGTCTGAAAGAGCTCTCTGTACGCAAGGGCAGTGAAGGAATTGTACAAGATGTCTACCTCTTGGGGGCGCCAGTCACATCGTCTGTTGCGCAATGGAGGCCTTTTGCCAGAGTTGTAGCTGGGCATATTGTGAATGGCTTTTGCAGGTCAGTAGTCAACTATTGGAAACTCTATTAAAGTAAAATTGAACTAACGTACATTTCACTGTAATACAGTGTGTTGGGCTTGGCTCTGTTGGTAGAGCGTCCGTCTCACAACCGGGAGGTCAGGGTTCAAACCCCGGCCGCGTCAGACCTTTAGACGTTAAAAGATGGGAGTTGCTGCTACCCTGTTTGGCATTCAACGATTAAAAGGATACAGCCTCGTCGATCTGGCGCTGCACCGTGGCTGCCGGGCCCACGATCAATTGGGCAAAGCAAATTTTCGGAGTATTTCATTTCATGTCTATTTCGAACAATAAATTGTGGATTTTCAATACATAGCCTGATCTCAATGAAAATTACTTTTCACATATTTATAACAAAATTGAAGTCCATGGACTTGGTTGGCTTAGAGATGCCTGTAACTGTGACTGCACTGAACCAGCCATGGATAGTCTTTTGTGAAACAGTACCCATATTTGTTAACTCATAGATTTGACCAAAAAAAGTGGAAAAGGAGTAAAAAAAGAGGAAGAAAATGAGAGATCTATGTCATGTAACCCATACACTTTCCACAACTTACTGCCTTAATCTGCAACATTGCCTAATCCCCCTGTGTTTTTTTTTCCCTGACCCATATTTCCCCCACTTATTTAATTAAGAAATAACAAGGAAACATTTACCAGTAGGCCCCCAAAGGAAATTATCATGGTGTCACCTACATGTATAGTATAAACTTCTATTCATTTATTTATTTTTTTTTTTTTCAGGGGTGATTGGTTATTACAGTTTGTGTACAGGACGGCATCCATGCAGGTCAGTGATATCGCAGGTTTAGAACCGGTCAGATGGGACAACAGACGGATGGTCAATGTGGATCTTACTGATGTGGTTAGTGGTTCAGTGGTCAAATTGTAACCTTGTAATTTAGTTTGACCTACATGTAATAGTATAGGCTATTATATGTTCCAAAGGTCCTACATGTATTTAAAAAAGATACTGAACTTTGAATCATGTTTTATTTAATATTGTTCATATGGATGAAAAACACCCAGGAAAAGAAGATTGTAATTTGTGCAGATACTTTGAAGATATCTATGACTGAAATATCATTTACCAAATCTCCTGGGGAGATTGATATAACAAGTGCTAGTGTATGGGATAAGCCTGAGTAATAGAGCATAGCGCTTAAAAACATTTGTATTAAGTGCTCTATAAATGTTGCATATTATTATTATGAGATTGAATTAAAATGGTGTTTGCGGTCACTTTACATTTCACATTTCATATTAGTACTAAATAATGATAAATCTCTTATGCTTTCCATTGCAAGGGCTCTGCCTTTCTTTCCTGGTTACATTTATTGCTTCTAAAACACACAAGAAGGAAAATATTGGCAATTTTTCAATATCTTTCTATGGCAAACTGACAAAAATCCTCAAATATTGATTCTACATGTAGCTTTGATGTTCTGCTTTTTCAATATTAGATCGCACTGTTATGCAGAGCTTGATAGGCAAATCCGTAAAATATTGCGTCGACTCCTTACACATCATACCTTGCCACGCTGATTTGTCTCTGTTTCCTAGTTCTTATGAAAATTTGTAATGCTTGATGATAATGATTCTGGCATTTTGTGAAGTGGAGTAAGAATGGAGAAAAACAATCTGATGTACAATATGGAATTGCTTTGCTGTAGATGAATATTTGATTTAAGAAAGCTTAAACCGAATGAATTTGTGAGTTTTAACATTTTTCCACAACTTTTCAATGACCTATAAGGTCACAGGTCACTTGGACTACTCAGGCAAGATATCCACCATCCTAGATTACGTTGGCTTGGAAACCAAAGACAGTCCTACCTCTGGAAACCTCTCCGATCTTACCAAGCCCAAAACCAAAGATACAGAAAAGACCAGCGAGGACCAGGAGCCCCTGGCTGTCAAGTTCGATGCAAGCGATCTTCTTCTGCCGAAGAGTGGGTCGGCGATGGACCTTGCCCTCTCTAAATTGACAGGGTCAAAAGGTCATTCACCGGATGAGGTTTGTGTAGGCTTCAAATGATACATAAAATTTCATCTTAGCCTTGTTTATTTGATGTCTCATTAAACCTCAATACCTTTATTTTCATTTAAAAGAAATCCTTGTGTGTCCTTTTGTTTGGATTTTTTTTTGTTCAAATGGCCTTATTCCATGACTTTTCTTTCTTCTTACAAAGTTTGTACATGTATTAAAAGCCAGTGAGACATTTCTGTGCATGAATTGAAAATGAATATGTTTATGATTTGAATATTATAATGGAACTTGAAAATGTTTTTTTCCCTTTCAAATGCCTGATTTTTCCGTGTAGATCACAGAATCTAAGCCCAAGACGCTTGCCGAGAATGTAGCCGCCTCCTGCTCTCCAGAAAAGGTTTCGCAGAATAGAGGGGGCCCTTCAGTTGGACCAACAGCAGCCGACAACAGTAGCTGCAAGGATGATGACAACCAGACAAGGAAGGGAGCGTCATCAGAAGATGAATCTACTCGAGGAGGAGAAGGGGGTGGGGGATTGAGGGATGGTAGGATGGAAGATGAAGGAAGGATAGATACAGAGGAAATGAACAGAGGTGGTGTGAGAAAAAGAGAGGAAATTGAGGTGGGGGAGGATCCACTCAGTCTTCTTTCAGATTGAAATGTGTTGTTGGATTTGCTTTCAGGCCAAGAGGGTCAAGGGTCAAGTGAGGAACTGTGGGGGGGGGTGATAAATCTGGTGGGTGTTTCATGTAGGTTGTATAAAGCTAAGAGCGACTTTAAGAACAACGGTTTAACCTTTCTTATGCTCTAAATAATCACCAATGAACATTTAATGGTCAATATCATTTACAAGAAAGGATCACCAGTCGTTCTTAAAGTCTTAATTTACAATCAGCTATGAAACAGTCTCCTGTTTGTACAGTTACGTATGAATGACTGGTATTTAAAGCGACAAATGGTGGGCCCCAATTCCTAATTTTTTATACAGAGTATCTTTATGGAGGAAATCAAAATGAGAGGTGTGCGAAGGAGAGAGGTACATGTAATAAGAGATTTGGAGGAGCCACCAAGTGCCATATCAGGGGCTCATTTCATAAACCTTTTTGTAATAAAACAAATATGTAATAGCAGTTAAAAGCTACTGAAATCCATCAATCTGATTGGCTGGTTGTAAATTTGTTTTAGAAACTATTTTTGCATTTGTCATTATTACAAGTCTTTGTGAAATGGAAGAACTCAGATTGATGTGGGCTGTTGAAATTATGAATTTATGAAAAGGTGAAGCTTGGGAGGATGGGGTGAGATGAGGTAAGGTGAGGGTTAAGTTAGGGTAGGGTTAGGAGGTGAGGGTTCTTTATTTGTTTGTATGTGACTCTGTGAGTGGAATTTACGCTGCCAAAGTGGTGATCCCCACCCAGGGGCCGCGGAACGGTTTTCAAAGTGGGGGGGGCTGACCCAGAGATGCCAAGTTCAAAGACCAGCTATGCATGAGATTTTCTGTGAATCTGAGTGAGATCACAGACATTGTGTACAATGTATATGGGGATTGGCTGTGATAGTTGCGTGAGACAGAGATTTGAGGGGATGAACAAGAGTCCAAAATGCTCGAGTCTCACGCATAATGCGTGAGACTTGGTAGCTCTGCTGACCATGCTAAAAATCACAATCATATCGTCATTTTTACGTTTTTGTACACGGTTTTGAAAAAAAGTGGAGGGGCTGAAGCCCCCCCCCCCCAGTTCCGCGGCCCCTGTCACCTTCATGACTTTTTGAAGATATAGATAAAGAAGAAAATAAAATGGGACGTGTGGGAAGGAGAGAAGAAATATGTTTGAAGTTCATTTCAAACATAACAGGTCGAAAGGAAAATGATGAACACTGTTCTTCAATGGTTTCGGGAATATGGAGCAATTCTGGTAATATTAGAATAAATGTCAGTCGTGGTATCAATCTAAAGTAAAATGAGTTCAAACAGAACCCAATGAAATGACCATCCGACTGTTTTCACATGTTTGTATGAATAAAGGAAAATGTGTGCCAAATGGATTCAGTTAAAAAAATGTGCGTAAATTGATAAGAAATGGAAAAAATAAGCATGGCATTCTGGCAAGATATTGAGTCTTTTTCTAAGTAATGATAATACCTTGTCCCACATGTGCTTATCTGTGTTGGTGAGCTTCAGTGTGGTCATTTCCAGTTAAGATTTCAGGATTTCACAGTTACATAAATGAACCAGATTCAGATCCATGATGATATGATGACGATTCGGTGGATTCAAAATTCAGAAAATTCACAACACTGTGCACCATCTAACGGATGCAGCAGACAGGCCAATATTAGCAATGCTTTATTGGAAAAAGCTGACATCTGCTACATGCGCTAGTACTAAAGTCCTTGCATGCATGCGATTATTTAGCACTAGCCGACAAGCCGGATATGCTGTTACTAGCATTCAGGAGGTGGGAGAGAAATTTGCCTGCATATTTCTGTGCAAAATTTAGACTGTTTTTGGTGAATTCCTGCCATATCGTTTTCATTTTTCTCTAGCATATTTAGCTTTATTTTTTATTAGATTTCATTCATGTTTGTGTTCTGTGCCACAAGAAGTAGAAATTGATGCTTGCACTGAAACAAATCAAATATCTACATACAATGTACTTTGTTCCACTTGTCAGTACTGCACAGAAGAGAGAATCAACAAATTTTCAAAATTCAATTTCAAAATGTTGAGAGTAATTCCATCATACGAAATGACAAACTACTGTTTTGAATGTTTTTTTTTAATGTCTATTTTGTGTTCGTACTCTGTAAGGTGTTTATCGAATCTCAAGAATTCTTGCTTTTCCGTCACATTTAGGTGATTCTCATAAATGTAAATATTGTTTTTAGTCAGGCTGTGCAATATTTTTTACAATGATATAATTTTGAGGTTGTCTTTGAAAATCATGCTCCACATTCTATGTTGAAATTTGTTTTCAGTTTTTCATCCAGTGACCAAATGAATTCCCTTCATTCGTGTGTGACTCTTTTGTTCTTAAATGAAAAAAATAGAACTGTGCTGAAATCTTTACTATATTACATGTAATGGTATAAATTGAAGTGGAAATAAAAGCATTGCAGATTTTTTTTTGTCAAAATTATTTTTACTTATATTTTCTTCCAGACCTTTGTAAAACTGCTTTCAAGAGTGTGCACCTTTATGTTAATTTCAGAATTTTTTTTGGTCAATTTTTTTTTTTTACAAAATGGAAAGTATGATTTTGTTTAGAATCTGAAATAAGTAATGTCAGGTTGTGCTTTTTTAGTTGTTTGGATGGAAATATCCAGTATATTTTTGGTCAAAGAATTTTTTTAAACTTTACAAATATCTATCACATTCTATCATTGATATGGTGGTGACTTGGTAATAAGAAAATTTATTTTACTAAAACATATAGAGGACTAGTATAATATGTATCTTATATTTCAGCATAATTAGTCTTGTATAAATAATGTTGGAATTAAATTATTAATTTTGGAGGAAAAAAAGATTAAGTCATATATTTTGTTATGTCGCAAATAGATTTCTTTGTAAATAGTGTCATATCAGTTGTTCAAATATGCCCATTGGCCTGTATTCTGAAGTTGGGTTTAACTAGACCACAGTCTAACTCTGTGATAAAATTATGGGAAGCCCCCCCCCAAAAAAAAAAAAAAAAAATGTTTATATTGTATATTTCTTATGTTTACTCATTTGTTTCCTTTTGCGTTCATTATGAGGAAAAATGCTTCAAAATACTTCTGAATCAGTAATCATTCCCAGACAATTATGAACAATTTGGTGTCACATGAGTTAATAAATTGGATGGTAATAAGATAAAATAAGGATTTGTGCCCCAATTGGCTCTCCTTAGAACCACAACTTTAAACCAGGGTTTAATTTAAACCCGAGTACAGGCCATTGTATTTACAGTCAGACCGCAGGTCCCTATGCTAATGAGCAAAAAGGCCAGATTCATCCAAATCATCTCGTGGCTGAATCCTCCTCCTTGCAAAATCTCGTGATTCGTGAGATTTTCTTTCTCTAAGAATTTACCTGTTTTAACTTCAAGTTAAATGAAATATTATTGCACCATCAGATAGAGTAAAAGTTACTCTTTCATATTGGTCATTTATTTTGTATACAATATTTTGTTAAATAAGTAAATTTCTGGCCTGAAAATGTGCCTCAAAACTGAATTTTCTTCCTCTGTTTTCTTTTGCAAATTGTGCAAAACTTTTTATTTTGAGCCTCAATGATATCTATATCACCATAAAGCTGAACTTCTGTACTTTCTCACAATGCCACTCTTGATATGCGGCACCTTTTAATCGGGTCAAGATCACACTTTTCCCACCAAGGTACAAGACGAGATTTCTGAAATTTTGTACTTGCATGAAATCCAGAGTTCTGATTGGCTGGATAAGGTTCACAGAACAACAGGCGCGGGGTATTTGAGGAGATTACCACATGGGAAGTGTGACCTTCCCACGAACCCAGGCACTGGGACCGTTGGAATTTGCCATTGTGTGGTCTCTTTGACCAATCAGAGTGCAGTATTCTTGTTTTCAAACTACTTTATGTACTTGGCAAATGAAAAGTGTGATCTTGACCTGATTAAACCAATTCTTATTTTGAAACCTATATCATTTTAAAGCATACATATTCAGCTTTATCATGATATAAAAATCATTTGGGCTCAAACAAAAATAAAGTGTGAAAATAGCAGCTTTTGTCAGGTGAAAATATTTATTTTGTAGCATATTTTAGATCAAAATTTTAACCTATATTACAAAATCTTTGAATAAATCCAAACACATGACATGAAAGAATGATTCTCCTTCTTTACAATGGTACCAATTTCATGAAATTCTATGCACAATTTTAGCAGCAATGACCGAATGAAAAGAGGTGTTTTGGTCCGCAACAAGCTCATTAAATATGCAAAACATCTCAAGTCATGAATATCACTTGGATGAAAGAAGCCACTTTCTTGGGACCTGCAGTCTGACTGATTTACTTTTGGGATAGAGGGCTGGGAGTAAAGGTTTTGACAAGGGAACTTCAGAGTGTGAGAGAAAGAGAGACAGAGGAGAACCATTTTGTAAAAAGGAAAAACTACAATCCAGAGCTGCCAATCTGAACAGGAACTTTTCAGAATGCTCAAAGCTGAAAATCATTATTTTGGTGAAGAAATCAGCATTTTCAAAGAAATACCATAGGACAACACATAAAACTAAGACCTTAGAAATCAGTATTTTGGTATGAAAATCAGCATTTTCAAAGAAATACCATAGGACAACACATTGAAGTAAAACTTTAGAAATCATTATTTTGGTGAAGAAATCAGCATTTTCAAAGAAATACCATAGGACAACACATAAAACTAAGACCTTAGAAATCAGTATTTTGGTATGAAAATCAGCATTTTCAAAGAAATACCATAGGACAACACATTGAAGTAAAACTTCAGAAATCAGTATTTTGGTATGGAATCAGTATTTTCAAAGAAATACCATAGGACAACACATAAAACTGAAACCTTGGAAATTGGTATTTTCAAAGAAATCCCATAGGAGAACACATAAAACTTAAGAAATCAGTATTTTGGTATGGAAATCAGTATTTTCAAAGAAATACCATAGGACAACACATAAACTAAATACAGAAAATCCATACTTCTTGGCAGCTCTGACAATATAATAATCATGTTAAGCTTTTATAGCAGTAGAGAGAGAGAAAGATAGAAAAGGAGAGAAAGGAAAGAAGAGAGGGGGAACGAGGGAGAGAGGACAGAAGAGAGAGAGAAGTATCCACTTGGAAAACTTGAGGTTGAAAGAGGAGTGCTCAAACTAAAAAGATCAATTCAATCCCACATGTAGCTCCCTTCATCGACTTTTAGTTAAAAATTTCTGACTGACATATGGCATTCCCATACTTTATTCTGAGATTTATGGAAAGATGTTTTTCTAATTCCACAAAGATACATAATGACACAAAGATATTTTAATGATATAAATTTAATACTGAAAATGACAGTATGATCATATAATATCTGCTTAACTTACTTTCATAATATACATCTGCTTGATATAAAGTACATACATTGACAAATTAATTAGAATTTATTTCAGGAAAACCCCTTCACCATTTTTAAGTAATCATGGAGTTGTACATTTAAACACAAATGAGCACTTTCAATTTCTTAGAACTCTTTTTCATTCTTTCTACGTAAAAGGAAATACCCTGATAAATATTTGCATGCAGTGCACAGATATTATAAATAAAGTGTATGTAAAAGAAACTGCAGTATACACTGTATTATTCATTAATTTGTCATAGTTTTGAAAATAACACAACCTGGGGCCAGTTTCATAAAGAGTTGCAACTGTTGTAACTTTGCCATTATGGCAACTACCATGGAAACCTTGATTCTGATTGGCTGCTGAGCCATGTTACCATGGTAGTTGCCAAAATGGCAGTTACAACAGTTGTCACTCTTTATGAAACGGGGCCCCTGGTTTCCACATTTTTGGGTAACAACATGATACACACATAAATTTGTGTATTGGTGAATTTCCACTTTGCCTCCTTGGTTTCTATGATATTCCTTCAGAGTTTGTTGAACTTGAATATAAATGCACATTTCAATGAAAGTAAAGAAATAGAAAGCTTTTCCACCAATGATGCACTAGGCAATTGCAAAGCAAACAATAGAATAACATTTATGCCCTTGTCAACAGTAAGAGCTACATTTTAAGGCCACCCTACACTTAATAACCCGACTAGTCTGCGACTGAATTAAGGGAAATATGACGTCACGGCTCTTGTCAGCTTGAGAGTTGCAGACCGGTCAGAGATAAATCACAAGGAAAATCAAAAGGATTTGACATGTCAAATCCTTACAACTGGATCGCAAGCTCATTCAAACTTCCAGTCAATTTGAAAGCAAACGCACTTAAATACCAACCTTTACATGATATGCAATGCGCATACACAGTAGTGTCATTTTCACACATGCTATGGCAAAAAGCGCATACGTGAGTCGCTGACTAGTTGGAACGCAAGTTGTGCTGTGTCAAGGCTTACTACTTCCTTGCAATTCATCTCCCCTCACTCAATCTCAGACCAGTCAGGTCGTTAAGTGTGCGATGGCGCCTACCCATCGAAACCTTTAATTGGCATTCCAATACCATTATCACATGTCATGGGGAATGCGTGATAAACAGATAGCACCTATATAACAGGATTGCCACTTAATGACGAGACTTGTGCCTTAACTACATTAGATACATAATAAATCATAATGAATGACAAAAATAATACAAGTCAAACAGCATAAATTGTACCCTTAAGTAAAATATATTGCACCTTGCATATAATAAAAATAAAATGAAAGAAAAAGAAACAAAATTATTGTTCTAATAATAACCAGTCGAAAACTAAAAAAAAAGGCCCGTATTCTGATAGCAAGGTCTAACTGAAACTCGGGTTTAAAGTTGTGGTTTATTGGATAGCCAATTGTTACATAAATCACTAACAGTAGAGATATCATACTTCAGCTCATTTGGCTTTCAAATTACGGTACGGTATTCATAATTGTCTAGGAAGTATAGATAAATGATTGTCTTCACCATCAATGAATCAGGAAAGAGCACAGTAAACATAACATACAACTTAATAAAAAAATTGATACTTTTGGCTATTCATACTTGAACCACAACTTTATAAACCTGAGTTTAACTTTAACCTGCTATCAGAATACGGGCCAATATAAATCGCTGGGAAGAAATTACCAAATCTAATGTTCTTTCCCTTTTTGGGTGGAGGATTAAGTACTTGTTATAATTAATAGATCAGCTTTCTTTTTTTATAGAAGAAATCAATACACCTTGTCATCAAGAAGTCTTTTAAATAGGAAACAGTTTCATGTATGTCAGCAATGTTTATTAAATTACCTTTGCTGTACCTTCTTATCGAGACAACAGGTTTCATTGACCACCAGAAATATCTAGTATATTGAGACAATTGCAAAATCAGTACCCTTACTTATATATATACATGTATATATAAAACGATATTACATTCCGCGTGTTGGACATAGATTAATGAGGCAAAGTGGTAATGCATTGTACTTTGTTCCAACAGTTTATTTTGAAGTCCAAAATTTTTACATTAGACACACGTCTTTTTCAGGGATACAAAACTTCCTAAAATCTTAAGGTTTTATTGTAGATGTTGGGTTTGGAAGAGTAAGAGGGTTGTGTTGAGGCAGAAGGATGCATCAATTGGAGTAAAGTGGAGGGACAAGTGAATCTGGCCACCCCTGTAGTCGGGGACTAAACGAGATTTAAAACCTGAATGACTGACAAATTTATCAAGACTCCATGTCAATGTGAGAAAGATAAGAGAGAAGCAATATCAAGGATTTAAAATCACTTGGTTTATGAGGAGACCGTCTAACTCCATCGCGGCTATTGGTCTACTAATGATTCGGTTCAATTGCCACTTGGTCTAACAATCATTTGGTCTAATGGACACACTACCATTTAACCTAACACCCAGATAGTGTAATTTCCCCTTGGTGCACTTATTCATACAATTTTTTTGTACTTTGTCAAATGAAATTTAAAACCTAAAAAAGTCAAACTAGACCAAATGTGTATAGCCTAACTGGAGATTTACATGTAATTAGACAAAGTGGTACATGGCCTAAATGATAATTAGACCAAATGGAATATAGACAGTGGGTGTAGACCAAGTGGCGATTACACCATCAAGGGATGAACTAAGATATTAGGCTTTGACAACAAGACACAAAAATGAGATATGATATTGAATGTTTGACAAAAGGTATATGTGATACAGATGATATGGCTCCATGCTGCAATGCTACAATGTACATCTTTTATATAGGTGTTGTATACACGTACATTTATGTTTCCCCATGTAGAAAGAGCACCCAACTAAACATGCAAGCCTTTTGGATTTGATTCCTACTATTCAAGGCAAATATTGCCCCCAAGCAAGGCCCTCAATATACAATTAATGCATATATTGAATAAATGAGAAATGACATAATAACAATAATATTTACTATGTATAGCGCAGTTACCATGTGCATATATCCAAACATGCTTTGATACTTAGCTGAGGGGCCGTATCGGCGCTAAAGCATAAAATGTATGTTGGTGAATTTCTTGCTGAAAGAAAACATGCCATGGCTAGGATTTGAACCCACGTCCCTCTGACTGAAAGACAAGAGTCCCAACCACTAGGCCACGATGCCCCCACTAAATAATATGAAGTGTGTCAGTACATTTGTGTGGAGTATTTTAACAGAGACTATTAAACACATAGCAAACCTTTCTGCAACTATAAAATATTGTGCAATGAGATGTGTCATGCCAATCGTGCTTATGAAACGGTATACATATTAACTTTACAACTTTATGAGTTAGAAAGGATTGCGCAAATAGCAAAGACAAGCCCATAGCATCATTTTTTTTTTCCTTAGCTTTTATCACCCCCCCCCCAAAAAAAGGGAAGGTTGAAAATCATGTCTTCAACACATTCATTTTTGCTCACCTCGTATCCTATAGACTCAGTACATAATATGATCCTGCATTTTGCTATGTTGATACATTGTTAAGGTGTATGAAACACAGGCTTGCAATGTTGTTGTTTTCTGGGGGTTCATTCAGTATAAAGAATATTCCTGCCATTTAGGAGGCATAAAAGGTCTGTGGCTGATGGATAAAGGGCCAGTCAGAAAGGCAACAATGTGGTATGAGATTGAAAGGCAACACCTGGCATGAGCTGGGCCCGGTGACACAAAACTCTGCAATCAATTGCAAATTCTGCACAGCGATCCTGATTGGTGACGGTGATAATGTTGAATGAAATACCTATGCAACAACGATGCTGATAGCTAGGCAACTGCCGTGTTGTGATTGATTGCAAATCTTTGTGACACAGGGCTGTAGTCCTCTTCCCTGCCTACCCCCATCAGGTGAAAGGAGAGACAAAGTTTGCTTGGCTTGTGCTCTGGTCGGCTTGGGTCTTCCTAACTTTCCTTCGCACACACTTCGGGCACGGTTTCATCTCCGTCTTGCATGCTTTATGGTACACCGACTTGCATCTGTCGCACTGTGATAAAAAAAATTAGAAATTATAAGGATTCTTATTACAAGGAACACAACATTGGGTGATTTCGAGTACGGTGTTGAAATCTGGGACAACACCAACACCAGCTACAACATCGTACTTGAAATCAGGCTGGTGTTGGGATTGACCTCGGAAAATATGACGTATTTCTGGCAGTTTGTGTTGAGCTCTGGTGTTGAATGTCGTCTGCTGAACCTAGCATTACAGCTGGTGTTGACGACCTATGTGCAATTTCCCTATTCACCAACACCGACCAACAGGGATTGGGAAAATCATGATTTCAAGTTCAGTGTTGGTGTTGATGAACTGTAGTTCATGAACAGGAGGCAAATACGATGAAACACCCCCATAAAATTATCTATTACAGTTAAGATGAGCGCAAATCATTAGAGTTTTACACATTTTAATGAAAAATAATGTTTATGCTTTCTGATTATTGCAGTGATTTTAACCTGTGCCTTCTGTACGATGAGATTTTACTGCAATTTCTTCCCGATTTCACTTTCGTCGTCGAGAATTTCTCGCGTAAAGTTGAGATGATCAGCAGCGCAGTGCAGAGGCGTGACGTCATAGGATATCGATAACGCGATCGGTATCACTCCTCTGAACCCAGCTCGGTGTTGGGGCTCGGTTCAG
Source organism: Lytechinus variegatus (assembly GCF_018143015.1). Classification (NCBI taxonomy): domain Eukaryota; kingdom Metazoa; phylum Echinodermata; class Echinoidea; order Temnopleuroida; family Toxopneustidae; genus Lytechinus; species Lytechinus variegatus. The sequence continues at coordinate 7,802,704 of NC_054753.1, forward strand.
CAGCCTTTTCACGCTCTCAACACGAACACCATACTTGAAATCACCAATTATGACTCAGATATGGCAGATCATTATCAAGTCATGAAATATTCTTTTACTGCATTGTATGAATGGCCATGGCAGGCCTGCCAACTTCTATTTTCCAGGAGTTACCCCATTTTTAAGATTTTTTATCAACCAAAAAGAGGAACACTCCTGTTTTTCCATTTATTTAAGATAAAAAATAATTCAGCCCATGTACATGTATGTATTCGTGTGGTGGGATGGGGCAGGCCAGGGTATAGGTTGTGTGTATGGGTGTAAAACTGATATAGTTTTTCAACACTTTCTCAAAGTTCTCAATGTTAAAATCTAAGAATGCTAAACATGTCTTAATAAAAAATAGTAAGGGCAACACACCCGACATTGAGCAGAAAAATTTGCGCCACATGATTAGGACTGTTTATTCATTTGAATTATTATCTGTATCAGACATCTGAGCAGGGCAACTTTAATACATTATTGCTTGCTTATGACTGTGATCAAATGGGCGGTCAATAAGATTCCAATTGTTTCTCCATGGACCCAATTTATTGCCCGCTCAGGAAAGTCAATGAGAAAATGCGTGGAAATGTAGCGGGCAATAAGGCAGAGCTAACATCCGTGTATTCTTTGCATCCGTAAACGTGTCCTATTGAACCGCGCAGTGCTACGTGTATGTCATAATGTTAATCAAGTTGAGACAATGCTGGATACTGCATCCCAAGTCAAAGGGCGCATTGTTTCAATTACGTTACAAAGTTCAGAGGCCCAGTCTGCTCAACATGAAAATTTACATAATTTTCATTCTCGATGTCTGATTTGAATAATAAAGATATTGACTGGCTTTTCTTTCGTGGAAAATAAGACATATTGCCCTTTTATAATGACTCAGGCCAATATGAATGTATTGCAGGCAATATATTAGATGTTCCCCTCAGGCCAGTCAGTATTATATAAATGTTGGCAGTCCTGCTATTGCTTAATGCAAATCAAGTCTTTACTCCTAATGAAACAATTGCAAATAATAAATTTCTTGTTATCAGCATTCAAGTAGTTATTCAAAACTTTATGAAAAAAAATAATTCTGTATGTTTATACAGGTGAATCTTTCTTGGTTGAATATGTTTGATTTAAAAAAAATATTCATATACTTTTGTTAGATGATTTTTTTTTAATTTATGGGAGGTATTATTATGCAGTCCACTGTATTCAGAAAATAAGCAATTTTTAGCATTTTTTTCCCAAGTGAATAATAGACCAGTCATAACATGTGTGATGGTCTTTTATTCAAAAGATCTGTATCATGTAAAATCGACAATCAAACTTTCCTAAAACTAATACTGATAACAAAATTGCAGCTTACCTGAACAGTAAGATCTGTATCAAAGGGATAGATGATTTTGCTGTTCTCACAGATTTCACAGATAAACCCTTTCTGACTACAGAGGGCGCACTGCTGGACGTGCTTGACGGCAAATACAACTACTTTCCTCAGGATGGGTGAGAGGGTCCCAGTCTGTACTTGATTGAAGTCCTGTTGGAAAATAAATGAGATTGGGCAGTGTTTCATATAAAGCTGCTCTAATTAACATTCGAGAAGTGACAGTGCTAGCGGTAATCATCGCTTTCCTGAAAGAAGATAGAGATGTTTACCAAGCACAATATGATGGAAAGTGTTATATTAAAGCAAATATTCAGTAGTTTGTTCACACTATGAAATACACAAACCCTAGAGTGTTTCATTTATTTTTCATAGGAACAATAATAGCTGAAGAAAAATATCAATGAGTTGTTGTATTCATCACAGCCTTCATCATTGATTCCATCACTGTGACACCATCACTACTTCCACCATCATCATTACCAACCTCATCATCATCATAACCATCACCATTACCATTAGCATCATCATCATCATCACCACCATCGTCATCACCATCATCATTATTACCATCATCATCATCATCATTACCATCATCATCATCACCATCATCATCATTACCATCATCACCATCATCATCATCATAATCATCATCACCATCATCACTATCATCATCATTGCTATTTCCGTCATCATCACAATCACCATCGTCATAATCACCATCATCAACATCATCATCATCATCACCACCATCATCATCAATATCATGAACATCAACACCATCATCTCTATCATCATCACCATCATCATTGTTATTTCAGTCATCATCATTACAATCATCATCGTCATAATCACCATCATCAACATCATCACCATCACCATCAACATCCTTATCATCATCATCATCATCATCATCTGAAACTCACCAGCATGGAGTATAGATGAACATGGTCTAGCATGTATTCCCTTGGCCACACCCTCTTCTTCAGTTCTTCTGCTACGGACTGCTTACAGGTGAACAAATAGGCTTTCAAGTACTTGAGTTGCATACGGACACCCTGTCGAATACAAATATTAAAACCATGAAATTACTTACAAATACATTCAATGTATCCTCAACCCAGGTTGATACTTCTGGGTCTAATATTCTAATGAATCCCAATCATAGATTGGTTGCATAAATCATTTTCAAATTGAAGTTAAAATCGATCTCAACTACCTGATTTCGGAGTTCAATCTCAAATAATGTACTCCAGGCTGAAAATGTTAATAAAATAGAGTAAACTTCAATCATGAGTCAATCCATTTTTTTTTTATTCTTGGAAGACAAAATTTGAATAAAATATAATTTCATATAAAAAGAATTAGTAGGGATTTGAAATCATCAGCTGGCTCATTACATATTCATGAGGATGTGCATAGAACTGCTTTACCAAAATAATGAAAATATTTTAGCATCTCATAACTCTGTTATTCCTTGTCCGATATTGATGAAATTTTCAGTGCTTTTTTGGTCTGATTGTACTCCATCCGTTCAAATTATATTGTTTGAAGCCTGGAGTACCCCTTTTAAACATTCTCACTGAAAGAAAGGCAAAGAACACCATGGCTGGAATTCAGACCACAACCCTCTGCTTGAAAGACGAAAGTATAAACCACCAATCAAGGAAATATAGGGAAACTTCCCCTAAGATTGGAAAATGAAAAAACTGGCAGTATAGCATTAACTATAAACCCTTCTAGCTACTGACAGTGTAGTGAGATCCCTGGGATGATTAAAATCTGCCTTCTTATGGTAGTGTCACACCTTGGCGTTTTAGACAGTGTATGCCCAACGTATCAAAATTTCTCTAAAACGTCGGCATACGGTGAACTTTGATTTTTTTTCCCAACTCTGGACGTATACTTAGCGTATTCATAACCAGTTGGACGTATACATAACGTATTAGTAACTTATATCGAACGCTTCGTTAACTTATAAGTAACGTATTCCAACGAATGCTTAGCGTATTGCTGGCGTACACAACTTATGCCCTACGATAGCCTAACTTACGCATAGCGTGCGGCAGCGTATCACTGACGAACAGGTGTCGTAGCCTAAAAGAAGACACAGTTTTGTCTTGATGTCCAAGAGGAGCAGCTCATGTGCGAATTCCTTCGAGAAAACGCCATTGCCTGGGACATCAAGAAGACATGAGTTCCTCTTGTGAACCCCACCTTTATATACCAATTCCTATAAACGTTGTCAATACGCCATTATACGGTAGCTGTAAGTTATAAACACGTTCAGTAAGTTTTGTGGTCGTCCGGAGCACGTCTTCATACGTCAATATACGTTGGAGTTAAGTTACACATACGTTCAAAGCACGTTACTCATAGGTTAGAAGTTTTAGGGTACGCTGGACATTATCTCGACGTACATCGACTTATGAGTAACTTACGAGTAACGTGTGTCAACGTGTATCAACGATCGCGTAACTTGCCTACAACTTATGGCTCGCGTATGCGGGACGTATGAGCCATACGCTGGCATACGTCGAAAATTTTGTGCTTGCACAAAATTTTTCGACGACCTCGCCGTATGACGACGTATACCAGCGTGTTTTAGCGTACTCTTAACGTATGCAAAACTTACCCGTAACGTATTCGACGTACGCCAGTGTATTCGCCAAATTCCTCATACGTCGGGCATACGCTGTCTAAAACGCCAAGGTGTGACAGCGCCATTAGTAAGAGAGACAAGGACAACATATGCATGCAAGTGAATAAAATAAAGTTTGTGAATCTTTTTCATTTCTTTTTACCCCCCTCGTCAAATATTCTATTAAAAAAAGTTTACAAATAAAACAAATGAGTTTTACTATGACTTCTCTGTACTCCTGGGCCCAGTCTTACAAAGAGTTGCAATTGATTTGATCAATCGCAACTATGGATGGCCAGCAACGTCAACGTCTAGCGCCTTGAGCACTCTACAGAGTGGATTTGGCGCGATATTAGTCTAATTATTATAATTATCTATAATGCATGTTTGTTCAAAATGTTTTCTAACTATGATGTATATTTTATGCATTCATAGTTTTCTTGAAAATTCAATGTGCTTCTCTTTGTTTACAAAGGACATTGGGCAAATTTCCTGTAGAAAAGAATTATGACACTCATGGATTTCTATACAGTTGCAATTGATTGGATCAATCGTAACTCTTTGTAAGATGAGGCCCAGAACTTCTATCAAAGCCCTTGACTTCACCTTAGGACATCACCTACATCACCCTGGGCAATAGTTTCAACTATGACCCCCCCCCCCATCAGTCAACATTTATGTATAACACACCTTGACTTCTTCTAGTTCTGGAACAGCTTTGTAGAGTGATGGGTTGGTTTCAGCTATATCTATCAATGGCATAGCCTCAATCTGCTGCAAGAAACTCTTGGTGTGCTTGGCAACTGCAACAAATAACATAATAATAATGATTATAATAATGATTATAATAATGGTACTACTATTTTTACTGCTACTACTACTACTACTACTACTACTACTACTACTACTACTACTACTACTACTACTAATACTACTAATACTACTACTACTACTACTACTACTACTACTACTACTACTACTACTACTACTACTACTACTACTACGTACTACTACTACTACTACTACTACTACTACTACTACTACTACTACTACTACTACTACTACTACTACTACTACTTACGACTACTACTACTTCAACTACACTACTTCTACACCCTACAAAATGATCCCGTTTATGTATTCACAATATCACTCAAACCTACCTTTTGACATTGCCTTGCATAAAAAAGTAATAGTTGTTGAACAGAACACTATTATAGCTAATCAATTTCCATTCACATTGTGTTCTATTACATACATGTACACCAGCATTCACTGGAAGTTACATGTATTTGCATAATATCACAAAGTGCAAATGCAAATTACAGGTACTTTAATAACATGCAACCAAAGGTGAGGGAAAAAATAAGGCCAATATCCCATATTCATTCAATCAGCTCAATATCTTTACACCCAAAAAACATCCAATACTCCATCAATATGGTTTCACTGTCATTAGCACAAACCACATACATGTATGTGGCCCAAAAAATAAAAAAAAAAAAATAATTGCATGGTTCTTGTACCCCCATTCACCACCTAATATACCCCAGTAAAATTACCTTTTTGTTTCCTGAAATCCCAGCTGTACAATATTCTTGCTGGAATGACAGCTTCCTCATCGATATGACATTCATAGCAATAGTAACATCCATCGTATCCACACACCTTTGCTTTCCCATAGACTGTAATGATAAGAATATTAAAGGGATAAATCCATCATTCCAGTAAAACAGGACACATAGCAAAGATTTAATAGACTAATGGTGACAACAAAATCATGAAGTATACACAAGTAATTACAACAACTCTTACCCCCTGTGAAATATTTTCTGTACGATAAAAGCGATTTTTCAATTCAATTTAATTCCATTCAATTCAATTTATTTTTCTTCAGTATAAAAGCATCAATAAAAATAGTACAAAATGACATGTGTATCAAAAAGTAACATATACATTATACTAAAAGGATAGCAGCCAATAAGAAATTTGACTGCTTCTGCAGCTATTCAGGAATATTTCTAATGTTGAATACAATGTTGACTATTTTCTTAAAGATTTGGTTGGGAAATCGCCTTTAGTTTATGTATTTTTTCTCTGCTCCATCCTGTTCCAACCTTCCTCCCTTCCTTGCCTGTATGCTCCTTTCCCTTCTCCATCTAATTTTCTTCTTCTACTGCCCTTCCTTTCCCACTCCTCTTATTGTTATTTGTTTTGGCGTCACCTGTGCCTGGGAGGCGAAAAGCGACCTGAATCACTATGACCCGCAGGTCTCTCCTCCCGATATAACTGATTGGGGGGAATGCAGGTAGACCACTACACCGGAGTTTCCCCCTACTCTTATACAAATAGTGCAGTGGGTTCTTAACGTGCAAAGGTGGTGACTCTCCTCTACACGGGGCCTCCATTTAACGTCCTATCCGAGGGACGGAGTGTTTTCCATTGTAACATAGCCTGCATCTATGAAACATGGGAGAGATGTTTACACACAACGGACTCTAACTCGTTCGACGGGCAGACGCGTTACCGACTGAGCCAACACCGCTCTGACTTATATGACTACTAAGCATATATTTCTACTATTGCTGCTGGTATCCGTGAGTCACATATGTATCGGTATGTGAAAACTGTACATGTTTATATTTTACATCTGTTTATAATTCTGCATAAGTATTACAATGGGATCAGGCCAATTATCACTATCTCTTAGGGGCATTGCAAGAAACTTGCGAAAAATTGCAAGTCAATTTTCCTTCCTGAAATCCAGCATATGCTGTGCAATTAATTGCAACTTTGTAATTGATTGCTAAACTGCCCCATGAAACTAGAGGTGTTAATTGGATTTGCTAAAGTTAAAAGTGATCAATCAATCATAAATTGCAACAGAATATTTGCCATTGATTGCAAATATTTTCTTGCAACACCCCCTTGGTCCCATATCTATCTGATGTTGTATGTATAAATGCATGCATAATTTTTCTAATAGTGCATAGGAAGAAACCTACCATCGATTGCAAGTCTATTTTTCGGTCCTAAATCAATCATAACTTTTTTTATTAATCGCAGGTTTAAAATTGAACGCTAATCTACTTCTTGAAACAAGCAGTGTAATCTGATTTTTCTACAGTCAAAAATCATCTATCGATTGTAAATTTGCAACAGATAATTTCCAACTGATTGCATATATTTTCTTGCAACACTCCCTAAGACTTGTTTTGTTATGATTTATAAATGTTTGAACATTATTGAATTAATAAATTATATATGTATTTTCATAAAGATCAGTATCAAAATATCAAGGTCTTTAAGGGAATTACTCACTAATCCCTACTGGCCTAGTGCAGCCTTTGCATTGGTAGTTCTGAGAGTCCAGACCCTTCTCATTGGCGATGGTTGTCACTCCAGATAGAAGGTCCTGTGTGCGCTAAAAACCAACAGTATAAACAAAGAAAAAAATAATTACTTTAGATTTGAATATATCTCCCTGCCTTTTATAATAAACAGATCATAACTAAGTGATTTGTTCATGTTTCATAAAAAAAGGAAGGGGAAAGAGCCCATTGCCCCTACCCTACACCAGAATGACATGACCTACATAGCAAATTTGAAAGCCCAATAGGTTGTTTGCATCACTTTATTGTGCAAAAAGCAATAAAGGAACAGTGTAAGAATGACAGCAATACATATACATTTACAGAATAAAAGAGAGCCCAGGACATGGTCACATTACTGACGCAAGCAGGGCAGATTAACATAATGTTACAGTTAAATAGTTAAACTACCAAATAAGATGGAACATTCTGTGAAAGTATAGAATATAGAATATAGAATGATAGAATATTAGATATTCATAAAATATTTCTTGCCTATAATCTATCTGGTTTTTTTCATAAACCTTTTCCTTTGGGTTAGTTTCACTATAAACTTTCTTGAACATAAAAAAAAACTCTATGCAGAAAATGTAAATGTAAGAATATATTATTCATGAAAAATAAAAAGAAATAATAGAAATACATGGAAACACAATCGATACACGGGAAGTGTTTGTTAAATATTTCATTGTGTGAACAAACGAAAGGAAGGGGCTTGGATGTCATAAAAGGATGACTGTCTGAAGTCTCGAGAAAGAAAATGAAATTACCGAGTCGGCATGTTTGGATGCCGGTGAGCTGCTGAAGGGGATGATTTCAAAATCCAAAGGAAAATCAGCGGGTTGTGGAGAAGATGGTGCGGAAGTCTGCTGATTGTGATGATGGATGAAAACAGAAAAAAAATTCATGGTGATTAAATATATACTCTGCGTCCCACAACAAAAGAAATACGTTTTTTGAGATAAATTTCACAATTCTGCTGAAGGGAATGATTTCAAAATCCAAAGGAAAATCAGGAAAATGATGAATGAAAACAGAAAAAAAGGCATCATGGTGAGTGAAGTACTGATATATAGTGCATCCTACAAAAAAGAAACCCGTTTTCAGAAACAAAATTTTACAATAATTAAATATGTTTTTACTATAAATTTGATACTTATGGTAAGAGTTGAATTTTATCTTTAATTTGAGACCAACAGCTTAGCACATGGTTCATGGATGGCAGATTACAAATGACAAATAATGAGGCATATCAGAAGCGATCTGCGCAGAAACTCACTTTTGAATTTGAATCCACTCTCATTTTGGGGATCAGTCAGAGAAACTCACTAAAGCATACAAAACAAATGCTAATGAGCCAATTATCAAATAAACTATGTTGTCATATCACGAACCAGCCTTGTCCAGTTTTTCTGCGCAAACTGATTTTGACATTCAAATTTAAAACATGTATTGCTCATTAATGCATGAAGAGTTTATCTCATATTTGGTATCAAAATACAGAGGAATAATCAAATTGTATGATTATATTAATGAAATATCATAATTTGTTGTCTTTGAAGAAAAAAGACATGGGAATCCCAGTTTCCTTGTTTTCTGGGATGCACTGTATATACATGTATGATCAGTTTTCCCACCTTGAAAGAAACATGCATGCTGTTTTATTAAAACATACTGTATGAATGAAAAAAAAAACCAATCCCAGTTGTAAATCAGACTGGTAGCAATTGTTATGTACATGTAAATGTATGTTTATATTAGGTATGATTATGTTCAAAGTTGGCATAGCCAACCGCCAGATGACAAATTATTCTGAAAATTAATTGAAAATATTACACAGCAATCAAACTTACTCATTTTGCATAATAACACAAAGTATATAAAGATTAGAGCACAAATGTGATCAATATAGTTTGATAAACAATATTTCTTTAAATCGACCAAGGTTTACGTATTTGGAGACAGTTGACAATAGAAGTGATGGAAAGGAGAAGGCATCAAGCATGAGAAAATACATGTACACGTACATAAAGAAAAGTCTCTACAAAATGCAGTAATTCAAAGACAATTCATGAAATTTTTCTCATGCTTTCCTCACTTAAATCAAATTAAGTTGTCCAAATGGCTGTTCCACAAGTTTTTTTGTAAAGTTATGCATAACTTTACAAATGAATGGGGTATGTCCTCAGATGCTGACGATAAATCAGAATCTCCATCACTTAATAATTCCCATTACATGTAGTTAAAAAGTGGAATACATAACATTTGTACATTAATATTCTTTTTAGCATGCCCTGAATACAAAATTCATTGCAAAATCTGAAAATTAATTCACACATTTTTGGGGAAGCACCAAATAAATTGAAGGTATAGGTAAAGTCCTGAATAGTTTTTAAATTAAATTTAAAAAAACTCTCTTTGATGTAATTGTTAAAAGTCTTAAAAAATAAACTCTTTGATGCAAAGAATTTTATCAATGAAGCAACATAAAATAAATTAACTATCAAATTATGTCTGGCAAGTGATCATGACGTGATGCAAGAAATCATCTTTATAGAAGTGAGAATTTCAAAGCATATAAATGTACAGTAAAATATGCACTTGTTTCAGAAGGGGTCCATATCGAGTCAAGATAATAGTCTGATACTCAAGCTCAAGTTTCCAAAAAAAATTGCATACTAAAAATCTTGAGAAATTCACATGTAAGTGAACAGACTCAAAGTCAATCCCTCTGGAACATTATTTTCTTCTTCAATTCTGCAAAATAATAAAATATCACTCACTTTGGAGAAGAAAAATTCTAACATGAAAGATGGTAGACTAAACATCATGTTGAACACAGGTTGACAAGAAAAGTGTGGGTATCTTTCAATTTACTCTGCATTTATATACAAATATCCATCACAGTACTAACCCAAATGCATTTCATCACTTTCTATTTCCATGTTCATAGGTGCAAACACTTCTTAGAAAATTTCCCACACCTGGGTCCTGTAAAACAAAACTTAGCGATTGACTGAAGGACCGGTAAAATGAATAACTGCATTATTCATTATACACGTAATCAATTGTAAAATTAAGAATGTCATCAATAACTACGTGCTTGTGATGCAAGGCTCTAGTGAGTGGTGACGCATCCATAATCTATCATCTTGAAAGTCTAAGTACACAGCTTAAAGAGTTTTAATGATACTTCACTGTACAAGTAGGTTATACAGAAGGATTTAATATTTTAATGAATGACTGCGATCAATTGTAAATTCTAAATATAATCACTTGTTCTATGCTTGTGATGTAGGGCTCGCATGAGTGGTACCACATACTTAATCTATCATTTTGATAGTATACATCCCATCTTCAAGAGTTTTAATGAGACTTCAATATACAAGTACACTGTAGTTTATAAACAGAAGCATAAACTGAATCACGAGAAGAGATAAAAGTGTTTAAATGTATACGTCATACTTGGGATCTGAAACTGGGACACCAATGAAAATTAATATGCTCAACCTCATTCCTGAATATTAATAGAATGGGGATTTATATGATGTAGTACTAAACCTGCTAATTGACTAATACACGCAGAGAGGCTATTTATAAATATGGCATATAATATCAAACAAATAATGCACGTAAGATAAAATTTAGTTCCCACAGTCGAGATTTGCATCACAAATGAAAACAGTGATCTCAATCGTAGAGTGATTGTAGTGATAGTTTCAGATCGTATCCGATCAGTCCTGGCAATCGTACTTATCGTAGGAAAAATGTTATTAGTTCAAAGCTTCTTGTGATCAGTTATGGAAAGTCAATCGTGGCGTTCGTAACATACATGTATCACACAATAGTGGGGACAAGAGAGTTGTTAAATATCGTAGCATATATGTACGATGTACCAAGCATATACTATGTGTACAGACTACAAGTCAGTATAAATACATGGATATGAGTTACATGTAGCATCTTACTGAATCTTTAACAAATGAAAAGACTATGGCATTTTCATAATTCGTCGCACGCACCACGAACCGTCCTCTCTGCGCACTTTGATGCGAAAGTTAGTTTTGCAGAGAACTCATTTAAAAAAAAGGTTTTTCAAAACCAGCAATAAGTGCACCTACAAGGAGAGCAAATTATTTACAAGTGTCTTTGTTCGATAGTTCAGGTTCCAAATTTTCATCCCGTATCTTTACATTTTCTTGAAGTGAATTATTTACGCCACAGTGGGCATTGTAACAGAGAGGATGGTTCGTGGTGAAATTGCGAGGCGCAATAGCGCACTGTATCTGTGCAGAGAGGACGGTTTGTGATGCGTGCGACGAATTTGTTGAAGCATATAAAGAGTTGAGGAAGTACATGCATTGTGATTCGAAGTACTGCGCAAAATGTGGTGAATAAAAAAGTGTATATGTGAGTATTTAGACTAGAAGAGCTCATTGAAATGTTTAGTGTGCATGAATGCATCCAGTCTTGGCTAACCTTCTGGGCATGTTTCATTCCCAAATAACACAAAATACAAATACCTTCATAGTATGTGCTGTAGAGGCAACTTTGCCTGATGTGTCACTGGTTGGCCAGGTCAAAGTTGAAAGGTTACTACTGACAGGCGTGATGGCCTTGTCTGTGGTGTCCATGTAGTTCTTCAGTAAGGTTTGGTAACTCTCTGCAGAAGAGGACAATTACGTAGAGAGAGAGGCAATGAGAGAGAGAGAGAGACAGACAGACACAAAGACACAGAGGCAGATATAAAAAAAGGAGAGATATAAAGAGAGCAAGATAGAGAGATAGAGAGAGAGAATGCAAGAAAGGCAGAGAGAGAAAGAAATATAAGAATTATTACATTATGAGACATAAGTGCATCAAAGCACTTTAACAGTTTCAGTTTCCCCTCCGTGATGTATGTGTGACAAGAAATATCAAGCAATTTCAATGAAAATATTAAGAAGCACTTGGAAATGGTTTTGAATGTTGGCCTATATATGAATTATAAATATATAAATAAATCAAATGCAAAAAAACTGAACTTTTCTTCTACTTATATATACATTTATATACAGTACTTAGGATAAAAGAGCTGAATAATTATACATTTTGATCTTTACAAGGATAACAAAAACATTATTTCAAAAGCACCCACATGTATTTATCATTGCTTTTTTTTATTCAAACATTGTTTTCAGAATATTTCCTAGTATTGAAATGATCTACTGTACCTCCTTTATCTTCTTCATCTCTCTTCTTCTCTCCTGTCTTTATATTTTCTTCACAACATCATTTACATTAAAATGTTGTAATTGAAATTATTATGTGCGTACATGAATCCTCCCGGTCATCACTCATCTTCACTATCATATCATCATCATCGTCACCATCATCATCATCCTCCTCCTCCACATCACCACCACAATCACCACCTTCGTCTCTACCGCCATCATTTTTCTCATGATCCTATCACTGTTATATTCAGAATAATCATATTGTGAAATCTTAACCATTATCATGCTACTCATCTTGTGACTGAAAACATTATTTACTCCATGTACCTTGCCTTGTGTATCCATCCGGAGCGTCTTCAGCCATCATAGATGTTGGTCTGTGGAACTCAGAAGACCAGCCTCTGTGTCTTCCAAGGCTGTTACCATAGGAACTTGTCAGCTCTTCCCTCCCTTTTCCATCATCACCTCCACTTGGAGCTCCTCCCTTCATGTCATCGTCACCTATCCCTTGATCATCCAACTCCTTGACTTTTGTTTCAGGTGTCCTAGCAGGTGTCCTAGCACTGTCCTGTTCTGATTGCACTTTTGGCTCCACTCTTGTCCCACCAGCACCCTCGTAGTCATCTTCCTCATCCTCACCATCATCCTCTTCATTGTAATATTCAATGTTGGATCTATAAACAAACATCCCTCCCTCTGCTGCATCAAGTTCCTCCTTCAGGGATGGTATCCTAGGTTTCTTTACACAATCATCTGAGTTCCTGACATCATTGCTTCCAACAGCTCTGAAGAACGGGTTGTTATCATCAAGATCGTCCTTTCTGATTTTCGTTGGTTGAGTTGTGTCTTTCTTGAGATTGTCAGAATAAAGTGAAGGGTCTTCTGCTTCTTGATGAAGTTGCTTCTTTGGTGCAAGTCCACTTTCCTCATCAGGATACTTAGGTGTGTCCGAGTGCTCCTTTGACACTGTGGACACATGTTCGGTTTGTACAACAGGATCAAAGACAATCCCTTGATCATCGTCCTCAAGATCATCCTCAAAGGGATTCCTCGGAAGAGACGGATGAGCCTTCATGCTCTGGGCAACAGAATGTCCTGTATTTGTGCCATCAACCGAAGCTTTACCCTCTCCTTGGGTTGGTGTATTCTCAGTAGGTGACATATGGATCACGATACTGTCCTCAAAGTCTTCCGACTCTTCTAAGACCACTGATGGCCCTTCTTCAATCGTCTGATTTGACTTGGTAGGCACATCCCTTGTCGTTCCCCTCTCCTCTTCATCCAGGCTGCGTAGTAAGTTGGTGCTCATCTCGCTCTCATGGAAGCTTCCGACGTGGTATGGCATGTCAACGGAACTGTTGGGAGTCACCTGAAGAGCACCATCTGGGATGTTGAAGCTTGGTGCTGATGGAGTCAATGGATTGGTCACTTGAAATGATGCTGTTAGATCTTTGGAAAATATAAATACATGTAAGGGAACAAAAGAGATGGAAACCACTTCTACAGTGTATTTATTTCATAAACTGTTCTCATCTTAATGCCCTTTACCCCCCCCCCCCACCCACTATTGAGGTTGTAGTCTAGAATCAAGTACTCATATCACAGACTATATAAAATAAATTCCAACATGTTTTTTGCTGCCAAACACAAAGACAGATTTTAACATGAGCTAGACTAGTCCGAAATATTCAGGAACAAACTATACTTTGCATATTATAATGTTTCATTATTGCTGAATAGTCTTCCTAACAATGCACTCTTGTATTAAACAAAAACAAATTAACCACAAAATGGGATTAAGTTACGAGTCTAAATTCTCCTACTTCCCAATTTAAAAGCTCTATAGATATTTAAAGGGGAAGTTCACCCTGACAAAAAGTTTATTGTAAAAATAGCAGAAAAAATAATAAAAAATATTGACGAAGGTTTGAGAAAAATTCATCATATATTTAAAAAGTTATTAGAATTTCAATTATTTAATTTGTGACGTCATATGCGAGCAGCATTCCTACATAGCGAATGGTAAAAAATCAATGAAATGTCATTTTCTCAGAAAATTAAAAATGTTTTTCACTGTACCTATTGTAGATCAATAGACAAATCATTTCACACACGATCATGAATAGAAAACATAATTAAGTCATCAGGAACCATGAAAAAAATTGAAATTCATGCATTTTATATTACATAACACATGAAGCAGCTGCTTGTTTATGACGTCACAAATTATGAACTCCAATAACTTTCTTATTCTTTAACGGATTTTCCTCAAACCTTCACCAATAGTTTTTACTATTTTTTCTGCTATTTTTACAACAAAGTTTTCTTCAGGGTGAACTTCCCCTTTAACAATCTAAGGACCAATCTTACAAAAAGTTGTAATCAATTAGAATTTAGTCACACCCTATTCCACAAATACACAATTGTAATCAATTTCAAAGTTGTAACTGTTGTATTAAACCTGTTGGGAGCATCTGCATATTGTAATGAGTGGTGTGTTTATTGCATACTTTGGGTGTGGCTATGTTGGGCATTCAATATTAGTACTGTACCAATTCTAAATCCACAAAGATATAGAGACAATTAATCTTGACTTCACAGCCTTTCTCGTTTAAGCGATGTTTGCTGCAACTACTATCTTTCAGCGGCAATTTTTTTAAACATCCTTCAAAATGAGTAAAGAATACCTGTTGAAGGTCTTGGAGAAGTTGTTTCATTTGCCTTGTTGTCACCAGGCGGAGTCCAGGAACCCTTCAACATAGAGGGCGCTGCACCCCAAACATTAAGTAGAGTTGAGTTGTGCGAGAGCTGAAAGGAAAAATTGCCTAGACCTGGAATGTATACATGTGAATAGAAAAGGGAAAATGTATGATTAAAACTGGAAGTGAGCAGGATATGTAATGAATGTGTTTGAAGTATTTATGGAGAGAGATAATGAGAGAATAAAGGAAATTTTTCTCAGCAACACTAGTGTACCTGAGGAGGGGGGTAAGGTGTACAACATTTCTTCAGGAAAATAGCATTTGAAAATGATGATACTAGTTTCCTCTGTTGCCTTTCTTTCCTTTTTTTGGAGAGAGACAGACAGACAAAGAGAAAGAGAGAGAGAGACAGAGAAAGAGACAGACACATCACAGGCAGAACAGAGAGAGCGGGTCAATCAAAACACAACATTACACAACCTTACAATTAACTTTTTCAATGACTTTTAAAATTGTAATGACAATAACACTAAATAAATGCTTATCACTTATTAGTGGCCTGATATACTGATGTACAGCAAACCAATAGAAGTCTCAACCTAGTTCCATGACATTTGCTCCGGCGACAATTGCTCCGAAGTAAATTCCACACATTAATAGAATGAACAACTTCAACCCTGGATTTAATACTAGGCCTATATTCTATCTGACATGTACACTAACCCTAGTAAACCTAACATAACTCTCTATTGCAACCCTAACCCTATATCTTAGATGAAATACAGCCAGGAGCAATTGTCGTAGGAGCAAATGCTGTGTCACCCTCAACCTACCCTGTAGGTAGTTTGTGATGATAAATGGTTGCTCGGGATCCCTAAGGAATGAGTTGCGTCCGTAGTATTGTCTGATGGCCTTGCTATCCCGGAGGATGGCTGACATGTAACTCTCCATTAAACAGTCGTTAAGAGCCAGTCGTACCCAAGCCTGAGAAGGTAAGAAACAAACAGTGAAAGTGAACAAGCTGTAAAAGGGAAACTAACCTGACATCTGGGCCCCATCTAACATAGAGTTATAATTGATCCAATCAATCGTAACTCTATGGAAATCCATCAGTATCATGATTTTTTTTCTACAGGAAGTTTGCAATATGTTATTTGTAAACAAAGGAGAACACACCAAATTGTCAAGAAACCAAGGAATTGATAGATATTCATTCATATCTAGAAAATTTGTGGAACAAACATGCATTTTATATATTGACTTTGCTGGCTTTCCATAGCTATGATTGATCGGATCAATCGCAACTCTTTGAAAGACTGGCCCCTGAGCTCTGTTATACAGAGAGTTACATTACTTACATGTAGATGAGAGCTTTTCTCTTATGACCAAAAATGCTATTCAAATTTGTAGCAAAATTATTCCCTGAATTTGATTTAAATACAAACGTTTTTAGTTTTGTATTTATTCCTCCTTTTCGCCGCAAAATCAGTATCAAAACATTGTTGTTGCTGGAGCAATTAAATACCATAAAACTATATCCATCATTAAGAAAAAAGAATCACTTCCTTTTACTCCAACATGAATTTAAACATGTCATAAGATGAGAAAAAAAGCCATTAGAATACTTACAAGGTTTGAAGAAAAAACTACAATATAATACCGCTTGCAATACACTGAAATAGTGGCTATTCCATCTTACGATGTGCTCCACTCAAGACTGAACGTTTTGGAAATAAACTTTTTTTCTGCATGCAATCCACTTTGCTTCTTCTTTTTTATTGCCTGTATTTGAAGGACAAGCTCAACTAATCTACTTAGCCCTAACTACTAGAGGGCAGACATCATGCATCATTAATACAAACATCCAACTTAACTCAAGGATAATTCATCTTTAATTGGCCATGTTTGCTTAGAAATGTCATAAAACAATTGAATCAGTTAATATACTATCCAATTCTATTCAGAGGAAAAGGTCATTCATTACACACGAGTACAGTGACATGAACAAGTCACTTTGTCCAAGCCTGTATCACATAAACTGCACATACATATCACAGCCTTATCCTTGATCTTTAGAACTAGTCAAATATGTATGCACAAAGATCTAAAATCTAACCTTGGACATTATAATGCACTGTGAATAATCACTCTATTTTACTTGTTTGATTTTTTTTTACTTCAGTGATTTTGTTACATTTTTAGATTTACATGTAGAAAATTCTTCTGATAAATAGAAATACAGAAACAAGAATATGAAAGTTTACAAATGATTGTTGTCATCATCACACTAAAGGCCCAGTCCCACTGCACTAACGGATGCAGAGAGGATATAAAACGGAAAAGAATCTTGCCATCCGTTGGGAAACGTTATGTATTCGTTTTGCACTCTTTGCATACATACGTGTTTCATACGCTCTACATACATATTCATCAAGCCATCAAGCATCAGTCCACTGTGATTTCATTGTTCATTTCCATTGTCTAGAGCAGATGAAAACTGATGGAAATTTTGCTTGTCCGCTGCATCCGTTATGAATACGTCTTGTGTCCGTTGGCCAGTGGGACCAGGCCTTAAAGTGCCATTAAGGTCAAATGAAATATAGTACATAATGTGTAACATTGCATTTTTTAAAGGAGAAATTACATGTACATGCAATTAGCAATTAAGGTCAGTTGCAAACTTTTACAACATTCATATTAAACAGTATATGAAAATTGTTTTTAATTGATTTTCAGAGCTTCATCTCACAAAATGCAAACGAATGAAGCAAGACAAATACATTTTCAAAAAAATCTGACTACATGTAAATACAGTTGTACATGTTTTGACAGCATGTCATTGGGTCATGTAGCATATGTATTTGTCAAGGTTACCAAATCACCAGAAGAAACAAACCAAAAGACCTTGAAAACTTACCCTACAAAATCCAACTTCAGTTTTAATGAAAGATAATTCTTTAATCTGTTCAATGACATCTCTGTGAGTAAACTTCATCAGAAATGGCCAAAATGTCTGAAAAGAGAGACAGATGTATTGTGATTATTAAAAGGGGAGATATACACTGTATCCAATTCAAATATTGGTGGAGGTTTGAGGAAAATCCATCAAGGATTATGAAAATTATTAGAATTCAATTTTTCTAAATTTGTGATGTTATACATGTATGCAAGCAGCTGCCCCACATGTTATGTACAGTAAAGTAAAATGCATAATTTTTTTTTCCAATGGTTCATGACTATTTTCTTATCGAGGGCAGGGGTGATTTTTGTCTGTTGATATAGTGAAGGTACAATCAAAAAGATTGTCAATTTTTTTTACACTGACATTTCTTTGTTTTTTATCACACGATATACATGTATATATTGGGAAGCTGCTTGCATATTCATTTAAAAAAAACAAATCAAATTCTAATAAATTTTTAAATCTTTGATGGATTTTCCTCAAACCTCCCCCAATGTCCTTTAATCATTTTTTCTGCTATTTTAACAATAAAGTTTTTGTCAGGGTGATTTCATTTTTTCCCTTTAAAGGTATCAATAAGGTTTCAATGAAATAAGAAAAATGAGAGGAATGTGTTCAAGGTTTGGCAAAAATGCATCAAGGAATAATGATTTTAATGAAAGAGTGATGATTTTCTTTAATGTTTGTTTTTATCATGTAACATGATATTAGCAGCTTGCTATTATGACTTCCACAGACTGTAAATTCAATATTTAATCAAACCTTATTATGCTTAAACTTTTCTGTAAAAAAATCATCAACAAATCAAAGGCAATACATATTAAGAACTTCCCGTATGTGGCAACACTAAATTGAAACGTTTGAAAATTGAATAATTTTAAAAATATTCCTTGATGAAACTTACTCAACCATATACTTTCTTCATTTTACTTCTTAAACTACCACTTTCTTTTCTCTCTCTGAGAGCTAAAATGTGTTGTGTAATTAATAACGCTACAAATCAAACTGATATCTAATCACTGGAGTCAAATTCTAAGATATTTAGTATCATATTTTTTCTAGTGAAGAAATTTATTCAATCAACTCAACCTTATCCTGTACATGTACAATACTATTTGGACTGCATTGAATCATTAAAGGACAAGTCCACCCCAACAAAAACTTGATTTGAATAAAAAGAGAAAAAATCAACAAGCATAACACTGAAAATTTCATAAAAATCAGATGTAAAATAAGGAAGTTATGACATTTTAAATTTTCGCTTCATTTCACAAAACAGTTATATGCACCTCTCGGTCTGTATGCAAATGAGGGAACTGATGACATCACTCACTCACTATTTCTTTTTTATTTTATTATATGAAATATTTTGATTTTCTCGTCATTGTTATGTCAAATGAAGTTTCATTCCTCCCTGAACACATGGAATTCCATTATTTCAACATTTTGTGCTTCTGGCAAGGAGGTCCTAATCATCAAATTCGTAAAAATTGAAATATTGTACAATTCAAACAATAAAAAACAAAAGAAATAGTGAGTGAGTGACATCATTGACTCTCTCATTTGGATGTAACTGGCTCGTTTAACTATTTTTTTAAAAATAAGCAAAACTTTGAAATGTCATAACTTTCTTATTTTTCATCCGATTTTGATGAAATTTTCAGCATCGTCTTGTCTGATTTTTCTCTATTGAATCAAATCAACATTTTTCTGAGGTGGACTTGACCTTTAACTCACAAAATTATACATCCCCTAATCCCCAAGATCAACTTTAATCTCCCATTCTTCTGAAAGGGATATGATCATTTCCTTAAAGACAATTACTAGCAATACTGAGGATTAGAAGAGTAGATGCCATGTCAATGACACATTTGACAATGGAAAGCTACTTATCGTATTCATAACAGCTTGGTAACAAAGTATCATAATGATCAGAAACTGACTTACTAAATATTTTACAATGTGATATGATAGGTATGTTAATTTTCTGTACATGCATGTACATGGAGGAACAGACACATGCAGTCGAAATTCTGCATGCATCATCAACTACAGACAGTTTAAAAATTCATAAGAAATATACCATAACTTTTTGTATTATTTTTCATCCATTTTGGTGGCATTTTTGGTGTATTTTGCTTACCACTATTTAATTCTATTTGATCTGTTCAATTCACATCACTTTACTTGCAAATTGAGAAAGTCTAGCACACCTTCTGGGCTGTGTAACATAAATGCAATGCGACAGTCATGGATGACCTTTATAATCATGACCGGTGCCCATTACTTGTGCTAATCGGCATATATCCCTCGCTGACTTAGCACCTAAGAACATGTTCCAGTCGAGTATACAGTTGTGCGTAACTTTATAGACAGATTTAATAATGATATAATCATCAGCATCCCGTCTTACAAAGAGTTGTGTTTAACAAATTTTCGGCATTACTCCTATTTGTTTAAGATCAGTATGCTCGATCTGTAATGAAATGAATAGTAATGAGTCAGAAATGAGTCAGAAAGAAGAGGATCAAGGGTATTTGAATTCCAGTTCATCGTGGCTTAACCGTGAACCAGAATAGCCTGGTGGTTGAGTCGCTGCCCGGAAAGCAGTAGATGGCAGGTTCGAATCCCACTGGTTCCAATTTTTTCTGACTTATGATTTATGATTTTCATACAGATCGAGCATACTGATCTTATGATTTTCATTACAGATCGAGCATACTGATCTTAAACAAATAGGAGTAATGCCGAAAATTTGTTAAACAAATTATAATCTCCTATAAAAGCCTCTTAATTTACTATCTATTGTCCACGGCGGACGGCATTTGAATAGTAATGAGTCAGAAAGAAGAGGATCAAGGGTATTTGAATTCCAGTTCATCGTGGCTTAACCGTGAACCAGAATAGCCTGGTGGTTGAGTCGCTGCCCGGAAAGCAGTAGATGGCAGGTTCGAATCCCACTGGTTCCAATTTTTTCTGACTTATGATTTATGATTTTCATACAGATCGAGCATACTGATCTTATGATTTTCATTACAGATCGAGCATACTGATCTTAAACAAATAGGAGTAATGCCGAAAATTTGTTAAACAAATTATAATCTCCTATAAAAGCCTCTTAATTTTCTTACAAAGAGTTGTGAATAAACTATATGGAAAGCCATCATTATCATAATTTTTCATTCTGAAAATTTGCACAATGTTCTTTGTTAACAAAGAGGAAGTACATGGAATGGTCAGGATAAGGGTGAATGCATGAGTATCTATATAACATTTGAAACTTGTAAATATGCATTTAAATGTTGGTGTTGCTGGCTTTCCAGTTGTGGTTGATCGGATCAATTGCAACTCCTTGTAAAGGCCACCGCACACCTTACGACTGTTCGCGATCCAATTTTGGAACACATCGCACTTTGCTCATTTTTTTTAAATGTAAATGGAACATATCATTTTATTTGAGGCTAAAATTAATTGAAAGAATACTAATATAACCATTTTGAAAGATTGCAAGCCTTTATTTTGGAGTAAAGGCCAAATCAGTTTCAAATCGTAGCCAATCATATGACTGCTATGACGTCATTATGACTAGATATCAAGTTTGCTTTTATTCTAAGAAGGATGATAGCATAGACACAGATTTGAACATAGGTATTCGTACAATGATTTCCAACATTACACATGAAGATATTCCAAGTCTCAATATTAGCATCAAATTCTACTAGGTTTTATCCTAATATTGAGTCGCAGACCAATCATAAGGTGTGCGGTCGCCTTAAGACGCGGCCCAGGTATCTCACCTTAGAAGAGTACGAATCTTTCAACTCATGGAGGAGGATGGCTTCCATCACATTGCAGAATCTGTTTGCTGTGTCACCACTGTTGAACATAAACAATGTATAAGGAATTGATAACGTTTGATTTATTTTGGTATTCTTTGGATAATCAACAAAAAGGGGATGTGAAGGGGTGATCGTCCCTCAAAACTTCTAGGGATTACATTAATCTATGACCATCGAAGGCCATGGTCAGTATATCGTAGTGACTAGCCTCAATGTCCCCCTGTCATTGGCAACTAGGATTATGAGTGTCTTAATTCTTGTTTTTTCAATTAGTGCTTTAGTGTTGTACACATACTATACACATGTGTCTTTAAAGAGAAGTGGTCTCGCTTTGCCATTAATAAAAATTTAAGGCTTGACCCTATGACAAATAAACATATTTCCGACAGACACAGGGTCCTACAGAGTTATTCAGGCAGGTTGTGCACACATTTCTTGAATTCGTGTGCAACCTGTTTTTATAGCATCAAGCGTAACCCTTATCCAACTCCCTCCACCCTTGTAGTATACTCAGAGGGAATTTCCCTTTTATAATCCTAATCATTTTATTTTTACAAATGATTTGAAGACTGCAGAACAATAAAATTCTTGAACATAAAATCATGCACTCTATATGTTTAATTCACAGACACGTAGATTTACCACTATTTGTTACAACTCTTGCAATGGTCTATCACTGTACAACTATTATAAAAAACAGAATGACATACCTTCTGATGGCTGAATCAAGACTAATGTGGTCTCGCTGCAGCTGGAGAATGTATAGGAGAAAAAAAAGGAAAGAAATTGAAGCATGAAGTTAAACGTATCATTGTTAAAAGTTATATAATCAAAATGAATATCCATCAATATGTACAATACATTGTATGCACAAAATGCGCTTCCATGACATTTGGTTCGGTGACAATTGCTTCGATCTGCACATTAAAACCAAACATAAAACCTTAACCCTAAAATTTCTTGAAATATTCTGAAGCAAAAACTCTAATACAATTATAACTCTAACCGTTTGCCCCCTGAGCCTATATTAAGACTGGAGGAAGTGTCCCAGGAGCAAATGTTGTGTCACCATGATAGGCATATTGATTAATGATCAAATGATAGGCAATCTGCATGCAAAACTGGGCAATTAACATACACTTTATTGACAAGTGTACATATATACTGATTTATTATACAAGTCTTGAATCATTCCATGTCAGATAAGCTCACATTATGACATACAGTGTAAGTTCATAATCTCAAAATATGCTTTCAAGCATTCCTTATAGAATGAGACCATTTTAGAGAAAATTGCTTTATAAGAGCCAACTTCAAAGGTGCATAATGCTTTAAGGACACAGCACACCTGATTGGTCCGGGACCCAATTTTGGAATGCAACGTACAGTAGAAATTGATGCCAATATTGATAAATGGATTTTTCTTACTGTGTAATGTTCTAAATCATTGTACAGATACATGTACCTATCATCAGAATAAAAGCGAATCTAATACATGTATGTAGTCGTAATGATGTCACAGCAGTAAGCCAGTTCGTAGTTCCTTTCTGCGCATGATCAAAAGATTCTACGCATGATCAGAAGAAGGTCATTTGTACTAAAGTGACATGGTGCTTTAAAATCTAATGAGATAAGCACCAACTTTGATGTCTTGATTATTCATATATTCTTTTGAATTGTCATTTTTATTTACATCCACAAAAAACAACAATGCTTCCACGAACGACTGGTATTTCACAGTTCGTCAAGAAGTACATTGTGCAACATGCTAAGATATGCATTCAAAGTAGGAATGCAACAAATACCTTCATTAAGTGTTCATAGGTGTGCTATTCTAGTCACCTCGTCTATTCAATTTCTTCATCCTGCTATGTAAGGAAAGCTTACGTAGTATCTTGCTTTGAAATCTGCCTATCATGATGAAAGAAATGAAAGGTCATTTGACCAAAATTGCCCATGAAGTAACTACGAACTGGTCTATTGTTCGATTGGCTATAAAGATTTGAAACTCAAATCAATTTCTTCTATGTTGCATTCCAAAATTGGGTCCCGGACCAATCAGAAGGTGTGCCGTGTCCTTAAAGCAAATTAAAGGTTTGCCATCATCCAAATTGTTATATCAGTATTCTTTCAGTTAATTTTAACCTGAAACCTGACTGATCAAAACAAAATTTGAAGAGAATCTGAACAACCACCCAAGACCTTGTTCTCCTGAGTTTTTCATACAGTTGTGTATGACTCGCAAAGAGCTTTATGATACCCCCCCTCCTATTATCATTTGATTACATGAAATTTCAAAATCTATTACCTTTTTGATAGAAGATGCTACTTCTTTGCTAAGGGTCAGCTTGATAGCCATTTGCCTTGCGGCCTCCACTTCATCTTGACCTAATACATAAAAATGAATAATGATAATACCGGTAAAATGATAAATTGTTCTTGTACAGCACATATCAAGTACAATTTAACATCTCTACTCACTTTCAAAGGGACTTGGGATGTTACTACCATTGGCTTTGGCCCGGCAATCCTTTCACAGTGCACAAGTGCAAGCATTTTACAGAATAATTCCTGCCATCCTTATCAGGAACCTCGGTGGAGTGCAGAAACAACATGGATCAATTTCTTGCAGAAGGAAATTATGTCGTGGCAAGGATTCATGTACGTATATAAGTCCCCTCCACTAAAACTTAATAAAAAAACATGTTGATATGGTTGATACTGATGTCAGATAAACTTTTATAAGCATATTATAAGCAGAGCATCACCCAAAGTACGACCCAAAATCGTTGTATCGAGTCGAGTGAATGCATAAGTTTAGAAGTGTTTGCTGCAGCATAGATCTACACGTAGATGGGGATTGAGCTACATGTACTCGATTCTGACTGCAATTCAATACAATTCAATTTAACAAATAAGTGTTCGGAATTCTTTATGAGAAGTCATCGAGAGGCAAATAAGTTATTAACTTTTAATGCCTACATCCAAGGTATAATAAACATTTCTTCCAAAAGCATTATTTACGAAAATTAGGACATAAAATTTACAATAATATGGAGGTGATAACTCTAAAAGCACAGGTTGTCATGAGTGCACTGTAGAAACATAAAGACATAATACTACTTAAAATGACAAGAAAAAAAATAATAAAATGTACAATGCATAACCCCCAAAAAACAAAACAAAAAATGGCAACTTATAAATCCGCAGTATGATATATGAAACAGTTACCGGTAATTACAGATCTACATGTACATCAACCAAGCATCCCAAACTGAAATTAGTAAAACCGCTTAATCTAGGGACCAGACATAATATTTTCTTTTTCTTGTTTAATAGTTGCATCTTAAAACACTGCATTTCTGATGTCCCTAGAAAATCAGTGACTGAATATAGATCTACTTGCACATGTCAAACAACCCAAATGACATCAAACTTGAGTTTAAGAACCAAATTACAAGCATAAATCCATAACATAATCTAAGCAATGAGCAAGCTAGTCTAAGTACTGAAGAAATCTAATATTGTGCTGTCTTTCTGTTAATGCCCACAATCATTATATTGATTATTACGGCAATTGAACATCATCAACCGCGTAGCCAGGATTTCATTTTGGAGGGGACGGTAAATGCACGCGAAGCGTGCCAACACTTACAGAGCGCGTGAAGCGCGCTCTCTAGGGGGTGGGTGCAGGGAGGGGGAGTTTCCCCCTCCCCAGCGAAGTGCAAAGCTTTCGATGTTTCATAAATTAAAATGAAAAGGAGCCGTCTCTCATGTCTGTAGTATATCAGCTCCAATTCAGTTGACTATATTCTGACTTTGAACCTTGTTTTAAAAGTGATTGTGAACGCACAAAAAAGGAATACAATGGAGGAAATTAAAAAAGTAATAACCCAGCGCGAAGTGTGGAAGCTAAAGTGTTTCGTCAATTTTTTTACCATGATAAGGATCCCGAGAAAAGTGTGTTCTCAAAGACATATTGAATAGTTCCCTAGGAAATATCAGAATTTATTACAAACAATTTAGCAACAGTGCATATCTTTAACTCGCAAAACAGTGGAGAAGAAGTGTGTATGCCGGGCAGAAGATATTCCTCCCCGCCCAGAGCAATTCAATTCTGAAATTTCAAAGGGCGGACGTTTCATCAAATGCAGATATCTCCAATACCCCCATCGGCTCTAATTCAATTTATTTTCTAGAACTTCATTACAAGGAAAATGGTGCGCAAAAAGTTGAAAGTTCTGGGATTTATTGAAATTAGATAAAAAAAGGATGCCTTTAATTATTTCTTTGACTTATCCTGAAGCGCTTCATTTTGAATTATAAACTTACGTCAGTTACGTGTCATTCAAAATTTCAAACTGAGGGCGCAAAATAGGACAGGAGATGAACGTGCAGGGAAATGACATGAAGTTTAATAGAATTTGATAAAAAGATATTGTACTTTTTTATTTAATATGACAAGAATGTTATACCTTCCTCTTTTTAATTTAGGAACCTGTTTGCCCCCCAAATTATGGTCGTTTAGTAATGAGCTGAAAAGCGGAGAAGCTGACTTTATGGAAGTGATGGCAGAAATTGATAAAAATATATACCCACCCAGAGCCAACCAGACCAGAAGTTGCACAATCAATTTAAAAAAAATAGATTACTTCACATACTTTGGCCTAACCTTACTCTAATTCCACGCCATAATGCATACATTTGAACTTTAACTGGCAAGAAACAAATGTAGCTGATGTGGAAAAACAGGGTTTAGATAGACAAAGGGTGGGGGAAACAATAGAGATCTTCAATATTGTCATTTAACCGCGCGCAGCGCGGAAGCATATGTATAAATTCAGAGCAAGAGTAAAGGAGTTTCACTTTTAAGAAAAAAAATTAAGAATAAAAAGGAAAACAAGTGGAATGCCTCTGGCCATCTCACCTGCATCACGCGGTTCAATATAGCAGCAGTGCTGACTTTGAAAACTACTCTAACTCGCACAAGATGTTCAGTGATACATGGTTACTCTTATGTCCACTTTTTATGAACTAGACCAATAAACTTAGAGATATGATGGTTATTCAACAAAAAACCCCAACATGGCCAAAGTTCATTGACCTTAAATGACCGTTGACCTTGATCATGTGACCTGAAACTCGCACAGGATGTTCAGTGATACTAGATTACTCTTATGTACAAGTTTCATGAATCAGATCCATAAAATTTTTAAGTTATGATGGTAATTCAACGGATACACCCAATTCGGCCAAAGTTCATTGACCTTTGACTTTGGTCATGTGACCTGAAATGCGCACAGGATGTTCAGTGATACTTGATTACTCTAATGTCCAAGTTTAACGAACTAGACCAATAAACTTTCAAAGTTATGATGGTAATTCAACAGATACCCCTGATTCGGCCAAAGTTCATTGACCTTAAATGACCTTTGACCTTAATCATGAGACCTGAAACTTGCACAAAATGTTCAGTGATGCTTGATTACTATTATGTCCAAGTTTCATGAATCAGATCCATAAATATTCAAAGTTATGATGGGAATTCAACAGATACCCCCAATTTGGCCAAAGTTCATTGACCCTAAATGACCTTTGACCTTGGTCATGTGACGTGAAACTCATGCAGGATGTTCAGTGATACTTGATTAACCTTATGTCCAAGTTTCATGAACTAGGTCCATATATTTTCTAAGTTATGATGACATTTCAAAAACTTAACCTCAGGTTAAGATTTTGATGTTGATTCCTCCAACATGGTCTAAGTTCATTGACCCTAAATGACCTTTGACCTTGGTCATGTGACATGAAACTCTCATAGGATGTTCAGTAATACTTGATTAACCTTATGGCCAAGTTTCATGAACTAGGTCCATATACTTTCTAAGTTATTATGTCATTTCAAAAACTTAACCTCAGGTTAAGATTTGATGTTGACGCCGCCGCCGCCGTCGGAAAAGCGGCGCCTCTCTGCTATGCAGGTGAGACAAAAACCAAAAAGATACCTTTTTCCATTTCCTCCCTTCCCTTTTTCTTTTCTTTCTTTTTTTTTCTTTTTGGGGACTTTTTGGGGGGGTCGACCACCCCAATCGCCCCATAAAAAAATCATGACAAAAAAAATGTGGAAAGGAAATAAAAGGAAAGATAGAAATATGTCAAAATCTATCACAAAATTTGAAATTTAGATAACAAAGTGGTTAATAATTGCCTGTTTTGGGGACTTTTTTTTGGGGGGTCGACCACCCCAATTGCCCCATAAAAAAATCATGACAAAAAAAATGTGGAAAGGAAATAAAAGGAAAGATAGAAATATGTCAAAATCTATCACAAAATTTGAAATTTAGATAACAAAGTGGTAATAATTGCCTGTTCGCTTTGCTCGCTCACAACTTTTTAATACATTTTACCCGATGCCATATCTAGCTCCTTCAAAATTGACTCAATACACCATTGCCATTGAAAGACATGAATCCTTTCCTGTTTGTCCTATCAAGCACATAATTAAACTTCGCCAAGGAATCAATAACCCCTTGAAAATAGGATTCATGTCTTTTAAAGGTAGGCCTACCATAAACATAATTTATTTTACATAATTACAAGTTCTCCCAATTAATGATGCAAATCTTCTTGCTTTTGTTGACAAAGGGCTTCTTTTCATACTTGTTAAGGAAAATTCAAAAGTAAAAGAAACAAAATAATTAATGTAAATGGATAACAAAATTTGTAAATGAAATTTTACAGCATAATTCGAAAATTATGACAAAGATAATGAAAAGGAAGTCTGCATGATAAGCAAGAAATGAAGAAGTATGAATTATGATGATCAAATTTCTCATTGCCGTCATTTTGGCGCCTCTTTTTGAACCCCTGAAAAAACGTCCCGTGTTCACTCAAGCATGAACAAAATTTACTTTTCTCAACAGCGTTTCAAAGATAAGATTTCAGAGCATCATTGAGACCACTCCTAGTACCAATGAGGTCCAAACATTACATGTATGGACCTCATAGGCGACATCAGTGCTAAAATTGGGTTAGAGATTTATGTGGATCTAAATTTATTGTAATTTCAACAAAAGTACTAGCTAAATTTGAGGCTTTTGTTGAAATTTTGCTTTAATGATACATTAATGCTTCAATAAGAAACAAAAAATTGAAAGAAATGAAGGGGAACTTACATTTTGACGACTTTTTCCTGATTTTCTTGGCAGTTGTCCTTCACTTCTGACTCTCGATCGGACCTGATATGCAGATCACGTATACGCGTTCTCGTCAGGTGATCGGTCGGTTATTCTTTTCGCCAGATGTTGATAATTATATATTTCATAACGCAGCGTTCATCGCAAATTTAGCTGAAAGAGATTGAAGTTGAACAGCGCAAGCTTTAATTTATTCAGAAATAACGTTTGATTGCACAAGTTTCGCCTCGGACATTTAGGATCATTTGGTCCCATATTGGCGTAACTACGGGGGGGGGGTGTCCCTACCACCGTCCACACCGGGCGTCCACAAGCCAGCAATTATCTTTTTTCTCTTTTTTTAACCAAAATGCTTCCCCCCAGAAAAAAAGAACCAGGGTTAAAGAGAAAGACAATTATGATAGAGGAACACAAAATACTTTATTTTTTCAGCTTTTAATGCATCGACTTATAATCAAATATTAAATGGGGCTTAGAACATTTTTTAAAAAGTCAATTAATAAAAATATTCCGCTCTTCGGGATTTGAGCTTTCATGAAATATCCGATCTTTTTCATGATTACCGAAAATACTTCAAATGTCAAAAAAAAAATTATCGGTGTAGTAGCTGATACCTTGCGCCCGCCTTAATTATTTTAATGTTGAGATACTTTGCTTTAATTTAATGAATTCCTAAAAGCATTAATTCTCAGATCATTTGTCGCAATCGAATGATTCGATTGGTAAGCTAGTTGTATAATTATTATGATTCATGAATTGTTTAAAATGTGTCTCTCTATCAGTTTTGAATATTTAAAAAAATGTCAGCTCGTGCTTTTTGCTCGCAATATTTTGATTAGTAAGAAATTCTTGTGTATGCGAGTTTGATACATAAATAACTAGAGAGAGAGGGGGGGGGGGGTGTCCCTCAGCTACTTGTCCTTGCTTATTCCAATTTTTTTATTATGCTCGTGTTGTGAGTATTTCAAAGTCTTTTCTTTTTCTCACCCTTTTTATTGTCTCGGAGCTTCCCTCTATTTCTTTGCTACGATGTATAGCCCATCTTACTTGTTTCATTTTTTTATGTTCTCATTTCATTGAAAACATAATTATTAAACTGACGTAGAAGACTTTACAACAAAATTTTGATATTGTTTTTTCTTGTTTGTTTGGCTTTCTTTTTTCTTCTCCTCAGTCCTTTTTCTAATTAGTTTCCCTTTCCTTATTTTATATTATTTCATTTCATGAGGCATCCGCCAACTTATATACAACAACAAACGTTAGAGGCGGATATCCAGTAAGGGGGCGTGGTGGTGTGCCCTCTAAAAAGAGGAAAATAGGAAGGAAAAAAAGCAGGATTTATCTTGGTGAAGATGATAGTGGTGGTGATGGTGGCGGTGATGATGATGATGATGATGATAATAATGATGGTGGTAGTGGTGATAAAGATGAGAATGAAGTTGGTGACGATGATATGATGATGATGTAATTTTGTCTTTAAAAAAATAATAGTGCAAAGGCGAAATCATTTAAAGTTTATTATGAAAATAGCAGAAAAAAATAATTTGAAAAATTGTACGTATGCGTATGGAAAATCTATCCCCCACCAAAAAAGAAAAAAAGTGAGATTTTGTTTTGTTATTTGTGACGGCGTAGGCCTATGCGAACAGCTGTGTGATATAATTATGGTAAAAAAAGTAAATGAAATGCCAAGAAATACATGATAATGACTTTTATTGTACATTCAGTATATCAGTAGATAAATTCATACTCGTTCCAAAAAAAGAAGAAAGTGGGTATATTATGGACCATTAAAAATGGGCAGTTGCTCTATATATTATATTACATAGAATATATAGAGCAACTGCTCGTGTGTAGCGGTAAGTTATTCACCTGATCTACATAATTCATGCGGCGCACGGCGCGTGCGCAATGTTTAATAATTATTGTTGTGAATACAATGAATGTCATCAAAAACATAATAACACAGATCAAATAGTGCCAGCTCGACGCGCAAAATGAGAAAAAAATATATATTTTCTGCCCTGATAATTTGATAACCCTAACCTAACCCAATTTCTAAGTATTTTTATCATAAACAGGATAACTATATACAATGATTGAAATTAACTTTATATTCTTTTGCGAACAAAATGAATATGAAAGACAGCTTTTTGATAAAGAACACAGTTTTAGAGCGTTAGAGCGCGATTTATACCTACAACCGCTAACATAGGCGGATCCAGGGGGGCCGAGGGGCCCGGGCCCCCCTATTGGCGGAGCAAAAAAAGAAAAAAAAAGAAAGGAAAAAAGAAAAGGAAGGGAAAAGAGAGGAAAAAAGAAGAAAGGCAAACATAAGAGGAGGAACATGATTAAATGAAATAACATTAGGGGAAGACTCTGAAAATAATTTTTTTTTTAAATCTATTTGTTAGGATAAAAAATTTTCGCTCGCGCTTCGCGCCTTATTGTCTTTTAGGGTATTTGCATATCTTGCTCAATATGGAGCTTGAAAAATCAAACTTTGAAGTCATTATACAAAACATATTTCAGCTGGGAAATTGAACTTTCATTATTTTGTTTCATTTACAAATTGATTTTTAAAAAGTGCTCTGTAAAAATGTCTGTGATATCATCTGAACATTATCATTTTCTGCTTGCGCTGCGCGCTCGCAAAATTTGAATTTTCAGGTACGTATTATTTTCCTGTATTCCATAAAGTTCTCAAAAAGTTCCCTATTCAGGTCAGATTGTTAAAACGTATCAGCTAGCGCCGCACGCTATAGCATTTGGATTAGTCGGTTATGTATATCCCAATATTAATTCTAAATCAAACTAATTTGATGACAGTTTATCAAAAACTTCGACTCGCGATTTCTGCTCGCATTGATAGATATATAATGCCTCTTAATTATGCATAATTACAAAGTGCTTTAAATGTCCAGTTTTCAGGCCATAAAATTAACACATTTCGCGCTCCCATGCGAGAGAAATAGGAAGATGGTCATCAATTTCATATGATGACATAATGCCCTCATAGCATGTTCCGGTCCTATGTAAAAACTCAAAGTAATAAAAATAAAATACATCAGCTCTTTTTTAACTGTGATCCATCACAATTCACAATTTTCCCACAAAGTGTTTGCATTACAGAGCTTAAATTCACCCTTTGTTATATCATATATTTTTAGCTCGCGCTTTGCGCTCTCTTTATTGATTTTCATGATAAGAAAGTTACTTAGAATACCCAAATTCTAGGTCGAAATCTAAAACACACGTTAATTCAGATACGCAGATTGTTCTCTATTTAAATCATTATACAGTTTCAGATCACAATATCAAAAAGTGTCTGCTCGCGGATAAATAACTTATCCTTTTCATGATAAAACATGAATAGTGCGTCCAGAATCTTTCCCCATAATTTTGTTTACCCATCACATTTCTCCTATTTTCTCCTCCCTTTTATTTTCCATTAATTTTTCTTTCGTTCACTTTTTTTCTGTCCTCTTTTCCCATAATTTATTTTACCCATCACATTTCTCCCTATTTACTCTTCCCTTTTATTTTCCATTAATTTTTCTTTCGTTCACTTTTTTTCTGTCGCCTTTCCCCTTCTAAGTTCTATTTTTTTTTCTCGTCTCACCGCTTTTCCTCATCCCCAGCCCTCGATCGACGCCCGTGCAGATTCGCAAACAATATCAAGAGTATATGTCTACTTGCAAGGGCGGAAATCTCTCCCCAAAGGTAGGGGGACCAGGGGCTGGAAAATTTGACAAGCAAAAAACAAACAAAAAAAGAAGGTTTATCACCCTCTAAAGAAGGTCATCTTGACCCACCGAAAAATTTGACAAGCAAACAAGCAAAAAAAAGGGGGCATGCTTAAAGTAAGATCGTCTCTTCCAAAATACATTTCGAATTTGAACGACATGACCAAAAATAGTAGGGGGACATTTCATAATGTGCCCCCTACTATTTTGGGTGAGGGGACATGTCCCCCGGCCCTGGGGTTTGCGCCCATGTGGGTGGGGGTGTTGCGCCTCCCTATCGGGATCATATCACAGCGAGTATACACTCTTCCATATTGGAAGAGTGTTTACTCGCTGAGATTTCGATCTCACACATAATTTTATAAAAAAAAATAGAACAGCTACGCCTTGAACACAGGCCAAAATGCCTAACGATTTCTCCGCGGCATTAACAACTCTCGTAAAGGGCGCTCCATTTATAAATAACGTTGCATGAACAGCTCTCTATGGCGACGAAATTTACCGCGGAATTGCAGCCAGCAGCGTGGGAAATTGGCAGAAAATTCAAGAAGAGAACCGGTGAGTACCGATTTAACAGTATTCATGTATTAATTAATATTTATTTAATCATAAGAATAATTTTTTTTTACGGAAAGAAAGCTTAGTTCTAAGCTAGGGCGGCCCAAATGCGCGTGAGTGGAGTCCCAGTTTCTTAACACGGGTAAGTATTGCGGTGTCGCCTAGAGTGATTGAGACCAATAAATTTGAAAAAAAAAATTTACAGACTTTTCAAAAATTCAAAACTGTCCCTTTTTTAATATGTACTGTATATATAAATATCCAAACTTCATTAAATTCATAATCTAGATCAACCTCTCCAATCCACATGATCCATGACGCACATGAAGACTTTTTGATCAGCCGCTCGACTTTTTTCTTAACTATTATTAAACCATAATTTTACCAACTAATAATTCAGCGTGTGGGACCGTTATGAAACAAATTAGACGGTGACACAGAGGAAAGTAAGATAAAAGCTACCAATTCGCATTCAGCTCAAAATATCAAGAATGTTGTGGCAACTAGAAACTACAAGAAGGCATATGACTTACGTTTCTTTCCAAACAGGCTCATTTTATCACTTAAATGAGAGTTGAAATTACGACATAACCACAGAGATGTAAGAACATAACAGACAGAAAATAAATTCGGCAGGCCGACCGACTGAGGCTTCAAATTGACAAAATAAGAATGAGAGCTCTTGCGCTTTGCTGTGATGTGCCGTCGCAGTCTTTCAGAGAAAGCCATTTTAGACCCCCCCCCCCCCGAAAGGCAAAGAAAACAAAAAATGAACAAGACAATTTTTTGATGGGTAGGGGATAAATGACAGCATGCATAATTATGAGAAATAAATTATTAAGGCACCGGCCCAAAGTCTTTTCTGATGGGCTCATGATATCCAGTGCCTTTTAATTTCTTGCACCCTGAAAAAAAGTCGAGTGTGTTACGTAACTTACGTACATTTTCGAATTCGTGGGTTAATCATAACTCACGGAATATTGTTTTTTAAAGGGAGTGGTGAAAAAAATGTGTATCTTTCGCAGATTTGTGATTACAGTTTCCGTGTGGATGCTCAGCTGTTGTGATCAGTAAACAACCTAGAGCATCAATAGGCCGACCCAGGAATGGGTGAACTATGGGCTACATGTAGCAATTTTCCAGGATGAGGCAGTGACGTGAAAATCTGGATGCTTCGGCTTTGATGTTAATTATAAGTATAATTATTAGTGCTTGTTGTGGTTTTTGGTTGATCCTTTGTTATTTTTTTGCAGCGCAATAGCTAATTTATGTCTCTAATGCCTTAAAAAAGCTTGGACACAAAGTAGTTATCGAAAGAATATACATGTATATTTGTCACCTGGGGAGCGTTTCTTTTATCCGACAAGTCTTGTTTTATCTGACAATTACCATAGTAATAGTATATACCTGTCAACCGATCAGGGGGTGTTTCATGAAAGGACTTGTCAGACGTTTTATCCGACAGTTACCATAGGAACAATGCCTCTCAGCCAATCAAAATCATGGAAAGATGTCAGATCTGACAACTTGTCGGATGAAAATATTGATGAAACGCTCCCCAGAATTAGGGAACTTGTCGGGCAAAAATATTGATGAAACGCTCCCAAGGGCCCCATAACACTGAAAGTTTATCGACTGATCACGTAGCTTACATTAAGTTGATCATATAAAACTCAATGCAATCGGTCCCAACAACAATCGATTAGCTTTCGGTGTTACGGGGGCCCAAACCACAACCATTGCATCCAGAGTTCTTGTAATTTAGACGGAGCAATCGCCAAAATCATGCTAGTCTCGTGTTGGCCAATATGTTGACAAAACAAAAACGTTTGCAAATTTTCTCAGTAAAAGATATATCTTTGATAAGGTAAATGATATTTATTTATAAATCATTTTTCAAAAGGAAATTTAAAAAAGCATGATAAATTAATTGAAATAAATTATTTTTTCTTTTGCATCAGACCTCCAATCAATTTAGATTTTCATTTTAGATTTCTTTTTTTATTTCATAGGATTTTTTTTTCAGTGTTTTATCCAATAAAATTACTCCAGAGACAAGAATTTGAGCTCCTCAGGGAGGGGGTGCAGTTACTAGGATCCCCAACCAAAATTTCGAAAACTTTGTATGCCCCCCCCCCATTTTTCTATTGCCTCCATTTGCCTCAATAATAATTGGCTGATACGAGAGTAATATCACTTTGGTATACTGTCGAGTAAAGTGGAACTTGCCGGATAATTTAAGGTCCTATAAGTCCTTTCACGTAGGAAGAATCAACATTTTTGTCGGATCTGATGACATCTTTCCTAGACTAGTTGAGAACCATTTCCCATGATAACAACTTCCTTCATAAAACCCTCCCACCATGTCGACAGTCCTATACAGTGCGTCCCAGAAAAAATACCTTGATTTGCATTGATGTTGGGCAAGTGCAGAATACTTATTCGCCCCTCTGTATCTTCTTTGAACTTGTCCTCAATTAAACGCAGCAATAAATTTTACAATGTACATGTGTTGGTTTGGACGAGTTTTGGGAATTCTGTGTCTGGCCGAAACGGCTAAACTTGGTTTTCAATGCCTTCTCTAGATTTGATTTGAATGCATTTATATCTGTTAATATTGACAACCTCAGTAGGTTAATCGATCCATATAGAAACCGTAATTCGGTGTAATTTTTCCCATGAATAATCATTAAATGCACATCAATGAAAATATTCATCCCCTTTTCCATTTGAAGCCCATCTCAATGTTCGCAGTGCAGGAATGACTAGGTTAGAACAATGGAAAATGTGCTACCAATGATTTCAATTTGCACGAGCAAACTACGATGAGTTTTCTGGATTTTACTGCTGTCTATCAGGAAAAAAAGTTTATTACTTGAATATGCATCAATAATTACACAAGTCTATAATTAAAAAGGAAAAACAATGACATTTAAGTCATGAAATTTGCTTTCTGAATAGAGATAGCATGAAAAGTCAGAAAAACTCAATTGAAAATCGTAGTTTGCTCGTGCAAATGGAAATTTGGTAGCACCACTTACCATCATTAAAAGGATATACTTCGTCCCTTCTTAATAAAATTCATAATGCATGCATGGCTGAGTAAAAATAAATGGAACTTTATGGCTCCATACCACATATTCATTTTAATGAAGCAAATACGAATATTAAAAATTACACTGAGTTACGGTTTCCTTTTTTTCTGGGACGCACTGATATCACCGAAACTATTACCGGGCCGAAACATTTTGAGCATATCGGATTATCATGATTAGCCTGGTACACTACAATGAGAGCCCGACATCCATGACATCGGTGGAAATGTTGAGGAGCTGTTGTCATGTGGATTCCATTCCCGATGACATCACAAACAGAGTTCGCGCCTGCGCATAACGTCTTTGGGTGCTCCACATATAAGCGCTTATTCATCAACTACGCGTTACCGCGCAACAAAGCTTGAGCTCTATACGCAATTGCGCGATGACGAAAAAATATATATTTTGCAATTTGGAATTAGATTCGAAAGAAAGGTTTGTCTGATTTTTCAAAAAAATTGACCAAAGCTTTTTTTAGGGCTATTCTTTGGTTGAGAACGATCTACATGTCTATTCGTGTCATGTAAGGCAAGGCAACTGTTTGAAACAAAACAGAGTTTCCACTTTAAGGAATATGTTTGCTTACAAGCGGCTTATGTTTTGATAGGTTTCGAGGCGACCGCCCTGATGCAAGAATTCAGAAGACGGCTGGTGTTCATATTGATTAGTATCCAAGGTAAGAATTCTACTAGTAGAGCGGATAAGCTCCAAAAATCACAAGAATTGTGCAAATTTTGACTAAAGCATGAAACTTTCACAAGTATTAGTATATGCCGTAAG
Source organism: Lytechinus variegatus (assembly GCF_018143015.1). NCBI lineage: Eukaryota > Metazoa > Echinodermata > Echinoidea > Temnopleuroida > Toxopneustidae > Lytechinus > Lytechinus variegatus. Next base: position 7,840,212 of record NC_054753.1, read on the forward strand.
ATTTATTTTAAAGATGGGAGGTAAATTTAAAAATGCCATTTTCGGCCGTTGCCATGGCAACGGAATAATTTCTCAAAAATGACATACATTCCCATGTAAATGGTAAATAAACATGATATAGATGAATAAAATGATAATTTTCAAGCTTCCAATTGAATATATATAAAATTTAGAAACATTCAAAATCAACAAGATAGTTCCAATTGGTCCGTTGCCATGGCAACGGCTTGTTTTTCCCCAGAAAAATAAAAATTCTGATTAAAAAAACGTTGTAGAATATGATTTATCTTTAATTTCCCCTAATTTTACAGTGTTAAACAAAGATATTTTGGTTGCTAGATGTATAAATTATATCTCAAGCCATTGCCATGGCAACCAAATAACAACTAATTTACAAAAATAACATGGTTGACAAGACAATGGGCAGGTGGAAAAATCAACTGGAATTGACTTAATCTGTATGCTTTAGTTTTGACCCCCTCATTTGAACCAAAAATACAGAAAGTGTTCTGCAGGAGTTCTTTATAAAGATAAAACTTTATGTTGCCTTGGTAACGCTTGGCTTAAATAAAAAAAAACAATGTTGCAAAGATCCCGTTGCCATGGCAACAGCTTATTTCCCTCTAGAAAGGTATGGTCAGTTCTCCCATGTCTGCGCGGTCTCCCAAGTCTGCGCACCCGCGTATCTGCGCGATTCTAGTAAAAGAATATACGCAACGAGCACGAACTTTGCACATTCAATGCATAGACAGGTATTCATAAAAAAATCCGACTCAAAATGGTGGAAAAATGATGAATTCAGAGCATTTCATGTGACGGTCTCAAAATGCAGCCTTTTGTCATCAAAATCCCCGAATCGTGTGCAAAGTGAATGAGTGCGCAGACATGGGGTACCATTTTTTTTTTCAATCTGAAAATGACTGCCCAAGGTTTTTTCCAAGAAAATCATATATTTATTTTAAATTTTTATGAGATATTTGGCACACTAACTCATTATAATGTAAGGAACATTATCAACTGAAAGATTTTGTGAAATAAGAAGAAATTCATGTTAAATCTTAGCTCAAATTGTTAGGTGCGCAGACTTGGGGCCCACCATCATACAAACATTTATAAAAATGTAGAATACATGTATGATCATCAGTCCATTTTCAATCATTTTTGAGGTACTAATCGAGATATGCTTGTGACTAAATTTATAAATATAACATCTTAAGTCATTGCCATGGCAACTAGATAACATCTTATTAAAAACAACAACAACAACAGGGATGACAAGGTTATGGAAAGGTGAAAAGTACAATAAAAATTAACTTACATGTACATGCATAAGGTTTGACCTACTCAATTAATTAAGGGGAAATAATACAGTGAGTGTTCTGCATGAACTAATTGGAATGATGCAGATTGATGTTGCCTTGGTGATACTTGAATTAAATAAAAAGAAACAATATTGCAAAGAACCCGTTGCCATGGCAACAGCTTATTTCCCTCTAGAAAGGTAAAAATATTGATAAAAAATGTATAATACATGTATGATCATCATTCCAGTTTCAATAATTTTAAGGTACTAATCGAGATATGTTTGTGACTAAATTTATATATATATAAAACATCTTAAGTCATTGCCATGGCAACCAGATAACATTCAATTAAAACAACAACAACAACAGGGATGACAAGGTTATGGATAGGTGAAAAATACAATGAAAATAACTTTTATGCATAAGGTTTGACCTACTCAATTAATTTAGGGGAAATAATAAAGTGAGTGTTCTGCATGAACTAATTACAATGTCCAACATTGATGTTGCCTTAGTAATACTTGAATTCAACGATAAATATCAATGTTGCAAATGACCTGTTGCCATAGCAACGGCTCATTTACCCAAGAAAAGTACTAGTTTTAATTAGAAAAATGACTATAGACTCTGATTTTTTCTTTCCTTTCCTCCTAATTTTGTGATAAGAATTGATATGTTTGCTGTTAACATACAAATAATATCTGAAGCCATTGTCATGGCAACCAAATTACATCTAATTTGAAAAAAAAACATGGTTGACAACACAATGGACAGGTGGAAAATACAATCAGAATTAATCTGTGTATGCTTAAGTTTTGAACCCCTCATTTGAACATAAAGTACAGAATGAGTTCTGCAGGAGTTCTTTAGAAAGATAAAAAAATTATGTGTCCTTGGTTACGCTTGAATTAAATTCTTTTAAAAATGTTGCAAAGGGCTCGTTGCCATGGCAACAGCTTATTTCCCTGTAGAAAGGTAAAAATATTGATAAGAATGTAGAATACAGACATGTATGATCATCTTTCCATTTTCAATTATTTTAAGGTACTGATCAAGATATGTTTGTGACTAGATTTATAAATATAACATCTTAAGCCATTGCCATGGCAACCAGATAACATCTATTTTTTTTCAAAAACAACATGGATGACAAGGGTATGGAGACTATGGACAGGTGAAAATTCACTTAATGTGCATGCATAAGGTTTGACCTCAATCTAGGGGAAACAATACAATGAGTGTTCTGCATGAACTAATTAGAATGATAAACATTGATGATGCCTTGGTAATACTTGAATTCAATGATAAATATCAACGTTGCAAATGATCTGTTGCCATAGCAACTGCTCATTTTCCCAAGAAAAGTACCAGTTTTGATTAGAAAAACTGTAGTGGTCTGATGTGTCCAAGACCTTGAGACGGCTTCCAAAAATGGAGTTTAAAATGGCTGTTGATATATAAATGGACATAGCTCACTTCATATCCGTCTGGGATAATTATATGATTTTGTGTCTAGACCATGGTTTCAATGGTCAAGTAATACATTATGACAAGTTACACGGACAGTCAGTTGTCCTGTATTTTAAAAGAAATCCAAGATGGCTTTGAAAATGGAGTCTAAAATTGCTGTTGCTGCATTAAACAACGTAGTTTGTTTAATTTCCTGGAATAAGTTTATGCCATAGTGAAATGTGTCAAACTATACATAAGGACAAGTTACAAGAACAGTTAGTGGTCAAGTATGTCCACAAATCCTAGGTGGCTTCCAAAAATGGAATATAGAATAGCCCCTGTTACTAACAAATAGACATATTTCGTGTAATATCTGCCAAGTGCATATTATTTTGATATCTAAATCATGGTTTTTAAAGTCAGTAAATACATCATGAACATTGGAACAATTCACAAGGACACAAGGACAGTCAGTAATCCAGTATGATCCAACATCGAATATGGCTTCAAACAATCGGAGTCTATTGAATTGGAGCCTGTTGCTTAAAATTTTTTGGAAGCCATCTTGGATTTTCAGGCAAAATGGACAATTATACATCATTGTAACCAGTCCCAACGTATCATTTGATCCTTGAAATCTTAGTGTAGACACCAAAACAACATCCCAATGTGTATTTTAATGTACTATGTCCACTTTTAAGTAACATTAAAACCCCCATTTTTGAAACAATCTTTGAATTTTTGGACACAGTACTGACGCCTGACTGTCTATTCAACTAGACACAATGTACAGTATTAGTTGACCATTGAAACACTTGTGTAGACACCAAAATCATATCCCCAATGTGTATTATTAATGAACTATATGTCCATTTTGAAGTAACAACAGTCAATTTAGACCCCATTTTGGAGGCCATCTTGGATTTTTAACATATCACTCCATTGATTGTCCTTGTAACTTGTTCTAATGCATCAAAAAACGGTTTTATGATAATGGTTGAGACATCAAAATCATATTCCCCAGACAGATATTGAACAAACTATGTCCTAATTTATTATTTGACTCTTGTAACTATGGTTTAGACACCAGAATCACATCTCACAGACGGATATAGAATGAGCTACGTCAAATCTTATTAAAAACCGTCAATTTAAGACCCCATTTTTGTAAGTCACCTTGCGTTTTTTTTACATATCAGACCAATGACTGTCCTTGTAACTTGTCTTAATTCATTACACCACCCTTTAAACTAAGTTAGACAGCAACATAATATTCCCCAGACAGATATTGAACAACCAATGTTTATTTGAAATAACATTAGACATGGTTTTACAAAACTTTTTTGTAAGCCATCTTGGAAATGTGGACATACTAGACCACTGACTATCCGTGTAGCTTGTCCTTATGTATTGACCCTTGAAATAACAAATCATATTCCCCAGACAGATATTGAACAAACTATGTCCTAATTTATTATTTGACTCTTGAAGCTATGGTTTCAACACCAAAATCATATCTCACAAGTGAATATAAAAGGAGCTATTCCATTTTCAAGTATCAGCAACCGTTTTAGAATAGTTTTTGGAAGCCATATTGGATTTTCGAACACACCTGATTGTCATTGTAACTTGTCCTAATATTATTAGACTCTTGAAACCAATGATTTAGACACCAATATATCATCCTCTAGGCCAATATGAAATGAGCTATGTACGCTTTAGGTATCAGCAACCATTCTAGATTCAATTTTTCGAAGCCATCTTGGATTTTTGGACATTCCAAACCACTGGCTGTCCCTGTATTTGGCCAAATGTACTATTTGATCCTTAAAACCAATGAATAGAAACCAAATTAAAGCCATTTTATCAAGTAATGGATAAATTGTGGATTTTTAGCTCACGGCAGCCAGTGAGGGCACCATCTTGGAACACCCTTTAGTGCTTAAATTATTTTTAACCTTTCAACCAGTAAGGGTATTTTTTTTATCGTATTTGACCAGTCTACTTTTCATGTAAAATAACCAGTGAATAGATTAAACTTCGTGTTGAATAGATTCATACGTAACTTTAAAAATTATCACAGTATTACAAAATTTTCTTCGTCAAAATCAGCAGTGTAATTTTGAGGGGGCCAGATATGACGTATCGAGCAAAATTTACTTTAAAATGTTCTCACCGAGCCAGCGACAGAGCAAAAAATTTCATTTTTTTTCATTTTGGGTACATTATTCGTAAAATAATATTTCATCCATCTCTCTTTCACTTTCTCTTTATTTTTTTTAGTAATGATTTTTTTTTTTGGGGGAGAAGGGTTGACTTTTGTGGGAATTTTTTTAATTTTTGGCAATATTCAGGAATTTAAAAAAATGTTGGGAATTTCAAAAAAGTAACAATTTTCTGATATTTATATGCAGGAAATAGGCGTATCCTGGCAGATGATGCTTAATAGTGCTTTGCTATCATATTTCAAGCCAAGTATGCTAAAACAGTCAGACAAGGCATGATTTCAATGATCTCCATGTAAAAGATGATTTACTGTATTTACCTTGATTTGGATATCAAGACCATGTCGACTCCTTACATAGACCTAAGATTTTGAGTTATCAACCCCTATAATCCCCTTATATATTGATATGATGAACAGCTTTAAAACACATATCACCCCAAGACGCTTTCTTCAAAATGGCCGCCTGCGAATACTTTGAACGAAATTGTCCAGCATCGAGTTCGGGCATTTATTTGAGCCCACAAAACTCTGATACGATTTTTGTAGGTCTTATTTCGATGCCATGTATAATGAAACAAGATTGTGCTTATCATTTAGCATTTTTATGTTCAGCACCCCCCTAAAAAGGGGAAAAAAGAAATAAATAAACATATTTTTATTAAAATTTGTACTTTTCTGGAGCCATTTGCAACATTGATATTCATCATTATGTTCAAGCATTACCAAAAGTATTTTTGTCAACCTAATGAAACAATGCATAACACTTAAAGTAACTCTTGTTCAAAATTACATGTAAAAGAGCAGGTCCAATCTTGCGCATATTAAGTTAATTTTATTGTATTTTCTGTCTGTCCATTATTTTGTCAGCTATAGTTTTTTGGGGTAAATTAAATGTTATGTTATTGCAATATTAATGCCTCAATATGTTATTTATACATTTAACAACAAAAATGTACGCGTATCTTTGGCAACTAACTTTAGAGGAAATAAATGAACTATAAGATTCTACTAGGTATTTTTTTAATCAAAGATGGTCTTTTTTGGAGAAAAAAATGATCCGTTGCCATGGCAACCGAACACACATTTGCAAACATTGATGTCATTAAGTTCAACCATTACCAAAGCAGCATCAGTTTATCATGCTATTGTACTAATGCAGAACACTCACTGTAATTTTTGTTCAAAACTTATATGATATTGTCATCCAAATTAATATTTTTGGAAATTAGATATTATTTGGTTGTCATGTCAATAGCTTTAGATGTTATTTAAACATTTTGCATCAAACATATCGATGTTTAACACACTAAGATTAGGGGAAATGCAAGAAAAATAAGATTCTATAGTCCTTTTTTAATAAAAATTGGTACTAAATGATCCGTTGCTATGGCAACAGACCATTTACAACTTTGATCTTTATCCTTGAAAAAAAGTATTACCAAGGCAACATCAATCTGCATCATTCCAATTAGTTCATGCAGAACACTCACTGTATTATTTCCCCTAAATTAATTGATTAGGTCAAACCTTATGCATGTATATATAAGTTAATTTTTATTGTACTTTTCACCTTTCCATAACCTTGTCATCCCTGTTGTTGTTGTTTTTAATTAGATGTTATCTGGTTGCCATGGCAATGACTTAAGATGTTATATTTATAAATTTAGTCACAAGCATATCCCGATTAGTACCTCAAAATTATTGAAAATGGAATGATGATCATACATGTATTCTACATTTTTATCAATATTTTTACCTTTCTAGAGGGAAATAAGCTGTTGCCATGGCAACGGGATCTTTGCAACATTGTTTCTTTTTATTTAATTCAAGTATTACCAAGGCAACATCAATCTGTATCATTCCAATTAGTTCATGCAGAACACTCACTGTATTATTTCCCCTAAATCAATTGAATAGGTCAAACCTTATGCATGTACATATAAGTTATTTTTTATTGTACTTTTCACCTTTCCATAACCTTGTCATCCCTGTTGTTGTTGTTTTTAATTAGATGTTATCTGGTTGCCATGGCAATGACTTAAGATGTTATATTTATAAATTTAGTCACAAGCATATCCCGATTAGTACCTCAAAAATGATTGAAAATGGACTGATGATCATACATGTATTCTACATTTTTATCAATATTTTTACCTTTCTAGAGGGAAATAAGCTGTTGCCATGGCAACAGGATCTTTGCAACATTGTTTTTTTTTTAAATTTAATTGAAGCATTACCAATGCAACATAAAGTTTTATCTTTATAAAGAACTCCTGCAGAACACTTTCTGTATTTTTGGTTCAAATGAGGGGGTCAAAACTAAAGCATACAGATTAAGTCAATTCCAGTTGATTTTTCCACCTGCCCATTGTCTTGTCAACCATGTTATTTTTGTAAATTAGTTGTTATTTGGTTGCCATGGCAATGGCTTGAGATATAATTTATACATCTAGCAACCAAAATATCTTTGTTTAACACTGTAAAATTAGGGGAAATTAAAGATAAATCATATTCTACGTTTTTTTTAATCAAAATTTTTATTTTTCTGGGGAAAAACAAGCCGTTGCCATGGCAACAGACCAATTGGAACTATCTTGTTGATTTTGAATGTTTCTAAATTTTATATATATTCAATTGGAAGCTTGAAAATTATCATTTTATTCATCTATATCATGTTTATTTACCATTTACATGGGAATGTATGTCATTTTTGAGAAATTATTCCGTTGCCATGGCAACGGCCGAAAATGGCATTTTTAGATTTACCTCCCATCTTTAAAATAAATCTTACGGCATATACTAATACTTGTGAAAGTTTCATGCTTTAGTCATAATTTGCACAATTGTTCGGCTAATCCGCTCTACAATACGGGGTTGTTGCAAGAAAATATTTGCAATCCATTGCATATTTATGCTGCTAATCTATATCACTTGTAACTTTACTAAATTTATTTTCACTAGTTTCAAGAAGCAGACCAATCAATCATGTGTGGATTTGCAATTAATTTCCAGATTTGTGACTGATTTTGTGACCTTAATTTCACTTGCAACTCCGCATTTTGCATTAAACCTGAAGGTGTCGTTAGCCTAGGAAGACTTTATTTCAGCAAAAGTTTCATTGGAGGGTCTAGATTTATATTTTCTCAATGGTGTCAGAAACGGCGGTCTGCCATTATTTTTCATTATAGAAAGATATTCATTAGAAAATATGACTCAAATACGAATCAAAAGGGTTGAAAAGTAATGAAAATCTTGGCAATTAATGCGACGCCATAAAATGAAATGCAGCTTTTCTCATGAAAAGTCTTGTGTTCAATCTAAAAATGACTGGCCGAGGTTTGTTTTTTTCACCAAAAATAATATATTTCTTAAAAAATTTCTGAGATTTTTGGTTCACTTATATACCGTAAGGGCACTAGTATTCAACCTAGCATAATTCAAAGATTTTGACATATTTCCAAAAATATTTAGAAATATGGAAACTATCTTAATTTCATACCTTTGTTATTTCCAGGGTAATCTGTTGTCGGTATTTTCTTTATCAATCTGTCGACTGTATGCGCGTAGGATCGAATTATGCGCCGATGGCCTTTTGCACTGAATTGCACTAGTATTCAACCTAGTGAGGATAGATATAGCAAATCTCAAAAGGGTTTTGGTAAATTAGATCTAGATCTATGTAAGTCTCTGGCTTTGATTAATTCCCTGTTTGGTCTCATCTCAAATGGTCTAGTCCATAGTCAGATGGGACAAGGGCAGATTGAGAGACAGGACCATCTTTCATCGCTAGGTTGAATACTAGTGCAAAAAACCGTCGCCGTATAATTCGATCGCCCGCGCACACAGTCGACTGGTTGAAGAAAAAAATAACGGAAAAAGAATAACCAGCATTTGCTCTTAGAAATAAGACGGGTCTGAAATTCAGGTAAATTCTATGTTTCTATACATTTGAGGAAACTCTCCAAACGGGTTGAATACTAGTGCCCTTACGGTATAAGAATATAAAAACATTATCAAATCATTTTTTGTGAAATAAAAAATATATAGGCATGATTAATCTTGGTTAGACTGTAAGGTGCGCAGACATAGGATCTAATTCATACGTTAACTTTGATCTATTTTTTTATCTAATTTTTTCATGACACAAGAAAGGGATTAGTTATATTAAATTTTTGATATCACAAGTTATAAATTTTGATAACCCCAATTCGAATTAGATCTAGTCTAAGAGCGTTTCATGAAATGATATAGGTTATATCCGACAGTTACCATAGTGACAGCGCTTCTCAGCCAATCAAAATTAAGGAAAGTTGTCAGATCTGAAAACTATGTTTTGTCGGACAAAAATTTTGACAAAACTCTCCCCGGAATTCGGCTGCATGGAGATCGAGAATGCACTGTAGGTTTCAAAGTTAAGATGGCCTGCGCTAGGCCTATCTAAGGTCCCGTTATAGGAGTTAAATTCACACCAAGGAAAATTTGTCGCGCATTATTAACCCCAAGAAAAGTTCAGCGATCGTTTGTAAAGTCGCTCGTAGATTTAGAACAGCTTCATGAAACACCCACCCGGATGTAGATCAAGACGATCTATCGTAGATGTGAACTTTGCATACTTTGTGCGTCTTTCCATTGGCTAGAACCGGCAGACACCAGGTATATTTATATACGATTAGCAAGTCTGAAAATAAAGGCACTCAACAAGAATTCATTAATTATACAGCGACAGATCCATTGTAATGTAAAACCATTTAAATCCCTGAGTTCGAGGACAGTGGGTACATCGCTTTACCAATATCGGAATAACATAAACCTCATATTAAAAATAATGATGATAATGATAAAATAATAATAATGATAATAACAACAACAAAAATATAAACAATAATGAACAATAAGAACTGATAATAAAAATAATAACAATAACGTCATATTTTACACACAAGGTAGCCACTTCAAGTAAAAAAAAACTGTTCTCCCAACTGGCCCTGCTTAACATGATAATGTTATTATTACCAAGGGCGTTGGCTGGTTTGAACATGGAAAGGTGGAACCAAATGTGGAACTAAAGTGGTATGAGGGTGCACATCTTAAAGGGGAAGTTCACCCTGAAGAAAACTTGTTGTAAAAATAGCAGATAAAATAGTAAAAAATATTGGTGAAGGTTTGAGGAAAATCCGTTAAAGAGTAAGAAAGTTATTAGAGTTCAAAATTTTGGATTTGTGACGTCATAAACGAGCAGCCGCCCCGTGTGTTATGTAATGTAAAATGTAAGAATTTCAAATTTTGTATGGTTCGTGATGACTTAATTTTGTTTTCTTTTCATGATCGGGTGTGAAATGATTTGTCTATTGATATACAAAAGTTACAGTGAAAACCATTTTCAATTTTCTGAGAAAATGACATTTCATTGATTTTTTACCATTCGCTATGTAGGAATGCTGCTCGCATATGACGTCACAAATCAAATCATTTAAATTCTAATAACTTTTTAATTATTTGATGAATTTTTCTCAAATCTTCGGCAATATTTTTTATTATTTTTTTGTTGCTATTTTTACAATAAACTTTTTGTCAGGGTGAACTTCCCCTTTAAAGAGGTGGAACTAAATAATTTAGAAAATCAGATGTTGACAGCAAAAGAAGGGGTACAAATTTTGTTTTGCTTGCCAGTGTCGAAGCTCCTCCGCCAAAGCGGGAGAGGAAAGGGCACCCAGTGCACCACAGGTACACAGTAAAAAAAGATTATACAACGCTGTTTACTGTATGAACCTTACAGTAATTGTTTAAACGGCTTCAACAAGTGTTTAAATCTTAAGCAACAAAGTTTAATTTTCAATATCTAATCTTCAATAAATTAAGCATGATTGTTTTGACGGTTAAACAAATACTGTAAGGTTCATATAGTAAACAGCGTTGTGTAAAATCTTTAACATCGTTTTTACTGTGTAACGCCCTTGATAACCCCAGCTTTAGCACGGCTACCATGATCGGGCATTCGATCATTCGAGGAAATTCTTTCTACCGGGCACCCATTCACCTCGCCTGGGTCGAGTGCAGCACAATGTTGTTTAATCTCTTGCTGAGTCTCGTCATATTGTAATTCCCATCTTGTACCCTGACTTCAGATGTCTGCAGGCTCGCAACGTTCAGTGTCAGGCTGGAGGTTGCCATCCATTAACGATAACTTCCATAGAATATTTGACTTTGATTGGATGTTGCCATGTACAGTTAGCAAATACAATAACTGTTATATAACGTTGCCGGTGGGTGCCATTCCCCCCCCCCCCCCCCCCCTCCCCACCTACTTTCAAAACCGTTCCAGGGCCGGGGCCACTGTAATGATTATGTTGATTTCTACATCCCTCCAGCAATGGTCATTTGCTCCACGGCCTACTATTCCCGATGGAGTGAGTGGGGCCAATGGATGCCTTGCAGCGCCTCCTGCGGGGTAGGCACTACCAAGCGATATCGATCGTGCCAGGATGTGATGGGAAGAGAAGCAGACGGATGCGGAGACGAGAAGGAGAAGGTGGAAATTTCTGACTGCTTCAACCAACGATGCCTTCTTGCATTAATGTTCAGTACGTATATGCATGGAAAGCATGGCTTTGTCATTTTCTAAGCTGGTGATTTAATAATAATAAAGAATTGTACATTTTTATTTTGCGCAATTTGTATTTGAATATACTCAACTGCGCATTACAAAAAATAAAAGGTAAAATAGTTAACAAGATAAATACACGAAAGTACCATTAAGTTATAATGACTGGAAAAGGGAAGCCTACTATCTCTACAAATTATATATAACAAAAAGTGACTTAATTATTAATACTCTCTTGAAAAAGGAAGATTTTTAGTTTAGCTTTTAAGAAGGTTATAGATAATGTATTTCTTATTGAGGAAGGAAGACTATTCCAGAGTTTGGGTGCAGTACTATAGGGCACGATCTCCAATAGTGTAATCTTTGTTATAAAAGGTGGGTGACTGAGAGCATGGACGTCAAGAGAACTTCGTAGTCTGTAAGACTTGTAGGACTTTTATCCTGGCTTGTACATTTACAATGACTGATATTGCGGTCACTCTATAGTCGACATGACAAATTGCGAAAAATATTGAATTGATTGAACTGAATTGAATTTATTACCAAATATCACTGTCAGGTACAATTACAAGGAATAGTACATCATATATAAACAAAACATTTTGGTAATTGGAGCTAACATAATAGCAAGATGCTAATCTAGGTAAGCCCCCAAAAAATGTAATTATCATACTTTAAACAATAACTTTAACTAAATATCAATATTGTACATCAAATTCAGTACTAATTCTACTTATTACTGTTGCAGAAAATTTCGACCATTTTCAGTGAACATATTTACACTATTTACAAGAAAAAAAATTCTGAATTTTTCACAAAATCTTTATTTAGAATTATTTGTTTTGAAGCAGTATTTTACCATACCAAATAAACCATAATCATCCAGCAGCTAAATTTAAGTGGGGGACAGTCCCCCCTAAATATTTTTTGTTGATAGCCCCTTTTTTTTAGGCTTGTCAAATTTTTTACCTGTGTCCATCCCAAAATTTCAGGTGGACCCCCCCCCCTCTAAATTTTTGGGCTAAATTGCCATTTTAGTATAAAAAAACAAACTTTTCGATAGATTTTGACATAATATTCAGAAAATAATATTTCTATTAAATTTATGTGTGTGAGGGGGCGCCCTCCTTCCCCATCTGTACACTGAGAAACTGTAATAAGAATATTAATCATAATCATATTAATAGCAATAATGTTAATAAACATGATCATGATAATAAGAATAATGATAATCATAAAGACAACAATAACTCTAATATTGAATAAATCAACCTGAATAGTTAGTGTTTATTAACATGCAATGATTGATTTTTATCTGGCTCTACCTCACCCTACACATATTAGTATTTTCAAACGTTATTTACCTTCTCAAAACTCACTTCATGCTGAAGAGGTATCAAAATCAGAATATGAGGTCTATTGAAATTTCATTTCGTGTTGTAATTATCTTGTCTTTTTACAGAGAGCCAGGCGGAAAGATTGGCGTATCGCCTTAAAAATCCAAAGAGATACGTTCCCGCGTCACAAATCCGACCACCCCCGACTGCGCCGCCCGGCACCGTTTTCAAGACTGGCTGGACTGGATGGCAAGGGTGGGCGCATTGTGACGTCCAATGTGGCAGTTATGGAACGCAGTGGCGGAAACGCGTCTGTCAGAAAGACCTGCTTCTCAGGACTTATCAATATTCTAAAAAATGTGGTCCAAACGGAACACCATCGAAGGTATCTGAAAGGGAAGAACGGAGCTGCCACGCTGGTCCTTGCACGCTAGAAGAAACAAGTTAGTGTCGCCTCTGACGGCTAGCTCTGGATAGACGGGGGAGGGGGGGGGGGGTAACTCATGCACAGTAGGGTCGCCACTCGTTAACTTTTAGGGAGTTTTTTTTCATTACAACAACTGGGACGGATTCTGCAACGTGGTAAATCCATTGAAAATGCAAGTCAAATCACATGGGACAGCTGAGAGGTTTTTGTTGAAAGTTTGTTGGACCGGGACAGCAGATCGTCCGAAAATTCGGACCGGGCGAAAAATTACAAGTAATATGTCAAGTTAGTGTCGCCTCTGACGGCTAGCTCTGGATAGACGGGGGAGGGGGGGGTATACTCATGCACAGTAGGGTCGCCACTCGTCAATTTTTGTTGAAAGTTTGGTGGACCGGGACAGCAGATCGTCCGAAAATTCGGACCGGACGAAAAATTACAAGTAATATAACAAGTTAGTGTCGCCTCTGACGGCTAGCTCTGGATAGACGGGGGAGGGGGTGGGTATACTCATGCACAGTAGGGTCATTACAACAAATGGGACGGATTCTGCAACGTGGTAAATCCATTGAAAATGCAAGTCAAATCACATGGGACAGCTGAGAGGTTTTGTTGAAGTTTGGTGGAACGGGACAGCAGATCGTCCAAAAATTCGGACCGGACGAAAAATTACAAGTAATATGTCGTTTGTCCAGAGTCCAGGACGACACTGCTGTTTTGATTCACCGATTTTCGACAAACACCGTGCACATGCTGCAACAAAAAAAGCCGATTCTGTATCGGCTTTTGGTTCTGAACCAAAAGCCGATCACATTTAAACACGGAAAAGACTGCTTTGTCATGAAGGGCTTTGACAACAGATTCTCTGCCTCCCAGAAGTCATCTGCGAGGTGATTGGCAAAACTCCCTATTGCCCGGTTGACGCGTCGATCGGTCATTAAAGATAATTAGAGAGTTTGCGCTCCTGGACGCAAGGCGGATTCAAGAACACAGTCAATCTATTGAAAAGGCCCGTCAAAATAATGACAAAGAACAGCTAGGGGATCTTTCTAGAACAAAAAGTGAACCAAGATGAGCAGTGTTGTCCTTAGTTTGGGAGATGATGGAAAATTGCAAATATCTTGTTTTTCCCAGATTCCAGGACGAAACTTTTGCTTTGATTTACCAATTTTCGACAAATTAACCACTGACTAGTTTACCCGACTTGGCAATAAGACGATCATTGGCTTCTCGTCTGCTGAAAGAGGGACGGAAGCAAACAATGAGGGTGTGTTGTCATCAAATTTCATATACCTATGTCAAATGGTGAATTAATGGAGAATTTGCCGTTCACCATGAGAATCTTAATTTTGATTGGATGTTGAATGAGTAATGTTACCGTGTTCGCTATCTCATTGACAAAGATATTACTGTCCAGTATGAAAAGGCTCCAAGAAATCTATTGCAAACAAAATAAAAGAAATACTGGAGGGGGGAATTCCCTGTATGTCGGCACACTTTGATATCAATATACGTTTTCAATTATTATTTTTTCTCTCTTATTGAAGATCTTAAAATTTAATTGAAAATTCGAAATTCTTTTGAATTGCACGTAACAGGACAAATTGGGACGTGGACTCAGTGGGCCCCATGGGCCTCCTGTAGCGCTACGTGTGGACCGGGCTTGCAGTCAGCCAACCGAACATGCATGAAGGGCAATTCGTTAGGTCGGAACTGTGACGGAGATGATTTCCGCGTCAGAGATTGTAACCTGTACCCCTGCCAACACGGAGTTCGTAAGTATCATGCTTGTGCGCGTCATTGTATCGGGACGGAGAAGGAGGGGGTGTCTCAAGGTCAGGTAGACTAGGCCTATCTCCCCCCCCACCCTAAAATTAAGTGAATGAGTCTTCCGCCTCCGACTATCAACAACTGAATCTGCACATCGTTACCATTGACAGTCGAAACATAGTGTCTTTGATTATGAAGACCTGGAAGAGATCAAATTAAATTGACCCCAATCTAGGTTCGGCATGCATGCAATGACTTTATAAGAAAGCATAGGATGTTAGGGTGTCATCTCTGACTTATTTCTGGCCAAAAAACTATCTAACAAGATTATAAAAGAGGCTGTTTTATATACTCCTCCAGAATATGACTGATATAATCAATTTTAAGTTATGGTTAGTTATTTATAATCATTTGCATTATATCATATTCATTTTCTAGGGGCTAAGCTCGATGGGCATGTTACTGTTATGTTAGCTTTATCAAATACTTTGCCATCATGTATAGTATGTTATAATGATTGCATTTCAATAATCAACCATTTTCTTTTCATGTTGTCGCCAACAGCTCCGGGTGTAGCATGGGGCGGCTGGTCTCAATGGACAACATGTCACATGACATGTGGGAACATGTCAAAAAGATGGCGCTGGCGGTATTGTGTAAAAGATGGAAAGAAAACCGAAGGTTGCAATGGTGTTCCAAGTGGCCAAACTCGGAACTGCCGTGTGCCAGCGTGCAAATTCTTAGGTTGGTAACCGTTAACATGTCTTTGCCTGTATCTTTATCTTTCCATTACCATATAAGCTTTGTAAAATACATCTCGTATTATTGTGAAGAAGTTACCCTCACGGTTCATGCTTAAAATAAAAATGAAAATTATTTCAATTTAAGTACAAAAATGGAAAAAAAAATTACCCGTTGCGTACTCGGATGCTAAAACCATAAAAAGACTCGGGGGGGCTGATTCAGCCCCCCCCCCTCGACATTTTTCGCGATAAATCCGCTGCGCAAATTTTTTTGACCGCGTCGCTCGCTGACTTTTTACTTTCAAGTCTCGCACAACTTTTGAGACCAAAATTGTGACCCCCGGGTACGCGGTTCCAAAATTACGCAACATTTCGTAAGTGCATGCAGACCCAAAATTACTCAAAAACGTGAATTTGTGTACAAATCCAATGCAAATAGTGTTCTTAGCCAAAATTCATAAATGTTTCATTATTTTTCCTTTTACTGCTTAAAATCAATTGATTTTATCTTGTTTATGGTCAAAATAAAGTCCCCGACAATTTCCATTGAAAAAACAATAAAAAACAAAAAGTCGAAAAACAAAGAAATACATAAGAAATTTAGAAAACAATAGAATACATAAGAAAATAAATTTGATTTTAAAATTTTTTTAAAATCAATTTGATCAGATGCCTATCTAGAGTATGTGAAACAAAAATTAGCATTTCAGGGGCATTATTTTATTAATTAGAGCAAACTTATGATTTTACGCATAAATTAGCATAATTAATGAGACATGAGATCTTAGCGGAATTTGATGTTATAGTTTTGTAGATAATGCCATGGGTAATGCGTGTGCCAATTTTCGTCGCGATCGCGCGATCAACGGCCGAGATCATAAGGGGGGGCTGAATCAGCCCCCCCCCCCCCCCCCAGTCTTTTTAGGCGTTGAAATAGCCCAGTCTATTGAGGGTTAAAACCATGATAGGATTCAGGCGAGATAAAGATAGTTCTTGCCACTACAAGTTGTCAAACCTGCATGGCTATCAAATTTTCCTTCACATTGTTTGGCTGGTCGAGGAGCGAAGCACCTGGGGAATGTTTCATGAAAGGGTATGTCGGACGTTTCGTCCCTTAAATCCTGTTTTATCCGACAGTCACCATAGTAACAGTGGCTCTCAGCCAATCACAATCTAGGAAAGATGTCAGATCGGACAACGTGCAGCGAAAATGCTCGCCTGGCATGCCTGGTTGGATTGTTGTACACAATACCCAAATGTCCATTCATGAAATGTTCCAAGGAATTCCAAAGAGGTCTATACCTGTATAAGGTTTAATTGAACGAGGGACTTACAACAATTTAGAGCTAAAAGAAAACAAAAGAAAACAGATGGTTTTCATCAAGGTACTATCTCTGACTGCTCACTCCCACCCTTTGTCTTGGAATTAATGTAAGTCTTTGATTATATTTATTTTCAGACGCGGATCGTCCTTCTTGGACACAGTGGGGCTCTTGGACGGAGTGCACCAAGACGTGCGGAGGTCAAACAGGAGAGTCGTTCCAGGAGAGGACATGTATGCTTCAGGGATATCCGTCCACGGGTTGTAACTATGCAGATCCCAGGGAGGAAAAGACCCGGCGTCTGAAAATTTGCAGGATTAGTCAACCTTGCCCAAGTATTAAGAAACGATATTATAATATATTACATTACACCATATTATACACTATGATAGTGATCAAAATTCGCTGTTCATGTACATAACCCACTAATCTAGGCCAACAATTCGATGATGCAAAAATAACACATGTACGTATATTACACCAACAATCCATGCTTTAACTTTGAAGTTGCGCCTAGCATGGAATTCATAGTTCAAAATGATTGGTAATTGGAACGAATGATAATTAGATTATTGAATGAAGAATCTGATTTGGCCGAACATTAGCAGGCTGCTATTTTTTTGAGCCAATTGCCCAGGGGTGGTATTCTGAGATCCATTTTATCTCAGATAAAATAAAATATTTTATCTCCGTTAAAATCAGTGAGATAAAATACCCTTAAAATCTCTCCGAATTGGTATTCTGAGAACCATTTTATCTTCATTTTATCTCTGTAAGACACACCTATTTTTTAATCAATATCCAATTAGAAACGCGCTTTCATAGCTCTCTCATATCACTCAACCAATTAAAATCCATTCCGCCAGGAGGTGTGGCAAAGGGGTGAGATTGCGTCAATTTATTGACTTCAAATACGCTTGCACTATACGCTTGCGCGTCTTTACGGAGATTTCTTTTTAACTAAAAGGACAATACTCTCATCTTTCTTCGAAGTCTATATCGCATCTTTTCAAGCATCATTTCAAAGACAATATTAGTCAAGAAAAGTCTTATGAAATACTCTCTGATTGTACAGGAACAACGTTAAGGTGTTATTCTCAATAAATATATAATTTTTCGTCATTTTCATGTCACCATTTGGGGTTAATTCACCTAGAAATACTGGTGAAATCAACGTCGCAGAGATAAAATAGCCTCTACCCTCTTTTAAGTTTATTTTATTTTTTCTTCAAAGTATCTTGGGCGCAAGCACATAATCTGCGTTGCAATGGCCAGATACGCTATGGGTATGTGTACGCAGGCATTGTTCTGTTGCGTATCATCTGTAGATACGCAAGATAAAATTTATACGCAAGATAAAATCTAAAATTTTATATGCGAGATAAAATCTCATCTCAAAATACCAATTTCATTTTAAGAGATAAAATAAAATATTTTAAAGATAAAATGACCTCAGAATACCACCCCTGATTTTTAGTAGATGCTGTTTCTGTCCTGATGATTGTAAATATACAGAATTGTGACTAGGTAATTCAGTACAATATTATATCGTGTCGAAATAAAGATTGTCCATTCAGAACAGACTCGTGTTGTTTCAGTAATGATCAACTTGAATTGATTATCACTCGCCGATTTCATGATTTCAAACTAAATAGGCTCGCGCATTGAAGTCGACTTTCTGATTTGTTGGGCTACAGTATAAATTTTCCTTTAAAACAAATTGTTTCGGAAATTTCTGAAAGGCGGGAGCAATTATTTGATACATGTTCCGTTTTGTTTATGGTTTCCAGAGAAAGAAAATAAGCCAGTCAGCGTTGCCAGCGTCCGGATCGCTGTTTGGTCAACCTGGGGCGAATGGACAAAATGCAGCGTAAGTTGTGGCAGCGGCAGCCGCTCCCGACGTCGAGAATGCACCGATGCCAACAAAAAACCTACAACGGGCTGCAGTGGAAATCACTTGGAATCCAGTAGCTGTTCGTCTGCGCCTTGTAGATTGGTCTCAACCTCAGTTACACGGAGTAATGCCGTCTCTTGGTCGAACTGGAGTGCATGGGCGAAATGCAGCGTAAGTTGTGGCAGCGGCAGCCGCTCCCGACGTCGAGAATGCACCGATGCCAACAAAAAACCTACAACGGGCTGCAGTGGGAATAACTTGGAATCCAGTAGCTGTTTGTCTGCGCCTTGTAGATTGGTCTCAACCTCAGTTACACGGAGTAATGCCGTCTCTTGGTCGAACTGGAGTGCATGGGCGAAATGCAGCGCTAGTTGTGGCAGTGGCAGTCGTTCCCGGCGCCGAGAATGTACCGATGCTATGAAAAAACCTTCATCTGGCTGCAAGGGAGAATACGTTGAATCTAGTACTTGTGCGTCTCCGCCTTGTACATCAAACTCAAAGTCGGGAACGGGAACTAGTGCCGTCTCGTGGACGACGTGGAGCAAGTGGGGTAAATGCAGCGCCAGTTGTGGGGGTGGCACTAGTCTCCGATGGCGAGAATGCATGGACACTAATAAAAAACTTGCTATGGGCTGCCAGGGACAATACACGGACAACAATCAATGTGGCACACAACCCTGCAAGTCTTCTACAATATCTAGTAGGTTCAGTTTTTGTATTCACTCTTCTTGATTCGTTTCCATTATATACTAAATTTTTGTTAGAACTTGTTTAGCTCGTTCTGACTGTTATTGAACAAAGCAATAGTTCTTATCACTAACTGACTTAGACAACATTGCAAACATTGCACCACAGAGAAAAAAATATATGGCTGAACTTTCCTTGGTAAACAATGGAGCAATATACCTCTCCCTTCTCTTACTCTACTTCTTCCTAGGGCCGCAACCCAAACCGAAAGCACCATCTATAGACGTAACCTCAATTTACAACAAGTGGTCTGAGTGGCAAGCCTGTTCGTGTGCCGATCGGCACAAGAAGAGAACCCGAACATGTATCAGTGGAAAGGAAGCCCAGTGCGCCACGTCGACGATGGTTGTCGAAGAGACGGAGCGGTGTGACCCCGGTCGGTGTGATGTCTCTGGGCAACCGCCTGAAGCACACGCAGCTCCCAGAGTGGGTAAGGCCTATGGTAAGGTTCTTTGTCATGTTCTAAACAAAGTACATGTTTGGCCTGATAAAACAACAACATTAATGAAGCCTGATTAATAAAAGGTATTAAGTGCTGTCGAAAACATCCGGTCAACTTCCTTTCCGATAAACAACACAAAAATTGTGTCATTGAGAGACTCTGTTACTTCTTTTGATATACAGAATCTGCAGGAGGCAGCATACAAACAGCAGAACAGCGAGAAGATGTTGCTGCTAGAGGTGGACAAACAGGTGAAGCGGAAAGGGGAGAAGGAGAAGATGGATGGAGCGCTTGGGGAGACTGGGAACCCTGCACAGTCACGTGTGGAATGGGTGTGCGCATGCGTACTCGGCATTGTTCAGCCGATGATTGCCATGGCGACGATGTTGAGTCCGAAGAGTGTTTTGCAGATCAACTTTGTGAAGGTTGGTACTTTTCTCTTTTTTTATGAATAAAACAAACATTCCATTCAAATTATTCCAATTATATAGTACAAGTGAGTGTAATAAACGAATGGGGGAAAAAGGATAAACAATAGATGAGACCAACTGAAAATCCGATATTGTTTTCATATGAAAACAATATCAGATGAAATATTGAATTAATTTATGATGGATTGCAAAATGTTCATCTTCTTAGTTATTTTGAGAAAAGATATTTTGATAAAAACAAAAAAGGGGAAAATCCTATTTAAAAATTGCCAAAGTTCGTATACTCTATTAAAAAACTTACGTGTTATTTCACTTGTATCTTTGCTTTATTGTGGTTCCATTTTCCACTCATTTCTTTTTCATTTCCCTATCTCGCATCCGTCTATTCCTTATATTCGATCTTTAATGGAATGAAAAAAATTGCACTTCGTCGTTTCAAATAGTTTCACTGCTTATCAGATTTAATAAACCATGGATTTCTCACCATCAACCATAATGAAACATTTCTTACATCGTGTGTAGATGGAACTGCTATCAGCGAATTACAAGCAGAGGTCGGGAAGGGGGCCGTCATCAGTTGCTATGGCAACTACTTTGTTGAAGATCATCCGGGATCAAAAGTTGTTTGGTCAAAGAACGAGGAACCGATTAAGCTAAATGGTGAGTATCCTGCTTCTGGTGGTTTCGCCAGGGGTGCCGCCAGTCTCCTTGATAGGGGAGACGTCCTTAATTATGACGTCAAATTTATCTATCGAATTATGGGAAGTTTTGAAGACCGATGTAGATGTTAACACGTTTATGAAAAGGAACAAAAAAATGTTCGCAGCATTCGGTCTTCATTATGTTTACTGTAAGTATTCGGTTGATGATTTAGTACGACTTTGGGAAAAGAAGAAGAAGAAATGACAGACATTTCTTAAAAGACCAATGTTGTTAATTTTTCATGGTTCATTAAAAGAAAAGAAACAATGTGATCGCAACATTCTTCCCTTCGTCTTGTTCATTGCATTTGCTCGTTTTATGATTCGTTATACGTCTTTGGAAAGCGGAAGAAGAAAATATTTAAAAAGACATTGCGTTTTTACATCAACAAATTTCAAACAAGTTTTCACATACACACGGTTGTTGAGGGAATATCGTCGCGGTCTCACATCACATTCTTTCCTCCTTTAAACAGATCGTTTCATGTTAAAGAACCTCGCGGATCTTGAAATCAAACAAGTGCAAGCCGAGGATGAAGGCATCTACACATGCGCAGTGGAGTCAGGAGACAATACTTTTACACGCCATGTAGTACTACTGAAAAGTAAGGATACTCGACAAAGAGACATCTCTTTTTAATGTTAATATGTTAAGGGGCAAAAGGATGTAAAATTCTTATTTGCATATTATTTATTTGCTCATTGTTGTGATCATCGCGACAAACACACTTCCTTTTGCCAAGAAAGGGAAAATTTGCCCACTCCTTCAGACAGCGAACCAACACTGATGAATGTACCTTCTCTATTTGAAATACAGAGGACTTCTATGCTGTTCATGATTGTGTAAATTGCCTGCAAATTTTTTTTTTTAAGTTAAATATAACATATTTATTGAATAAAAATATTCCCAAACGTTGGAATCTATAACGCTTGTTGATTTTTGTGATTCGTGTGTATAACCTATGTCATAATTCTAATGCCTAATAATTTATCATTCCTTCAAATTATATACTTGTTTTCAGTTAACTCTGTAAAAGGTGAAAGTGTTGGTAAGTTCTAATAATCTCTTCTATATCTTTAACGACACAGGATAAGACTAAAATGAACGATTGTATTGGTTTGAAGTTACAATTGACAGCATAAATTATTTGATTAAAGACTATAATTGAGTTCAACGTTTTGAAAAAAATCATATAGCCAATAAAATGTGGAAAAGTCATACACGAATTATCATTTTTCTTTGCAAAGTTGCACCCGAGATTAACGATACCCTTAGGTCATGTATTTTATACATCAGTCTTAAAAAAATATTCTTGAAATAAACCTCATATACCAACGTCTCGTAATCACATTAGGTATCGCATGGATGGTTTCGATAACATCGTGAGGAATAAGGTTCCTTTGACAGTGATTTTCATGATAACTTCTAATTCTGCGAATATTGCTATTTTCAAACCAGAATCTTTGATGGATATCATTATTCCGGCTTGTATTCCCCTGGCAACCCTCATTTTGATCGGCATAATTATCATCTATCAGAGGTCAGTATAAAGACAACAGCTGCAGGGGGTCGTTTTATGAAGAGCTACAGCTTTGGTAACTTTGCAATCGTAATAACAACATTGATTAATTGGCTCAGAAGCCAATCGCAGCGTCAGTTTCCGTGGTAATTATTATAATGGCAAAGTTACCGTAGTTTGTAAGTATTCATAAAAACGGACACCTGAACTGATTGACATCACAGTTATGGTCTGAGCAGAGTAATAGACCGTAATCATGGTAATGTCATGAACTTAATAATCCTGTATACACTTAGATATTTTGAGCGAAGCACCTCTAATGGGCTGGAAATTTGTTTTGAAAGATGCAAAGACACATATCTAAAAAACTGGCGTTGAACCTATCATGCCTATTGAGTGGCAATAGTCTGCACAGTCAAGTTGTGTAAAGCTGAACCCTTTTCCCCTTCCTTAGGGTGTACCTGTCACACAGCAAAAACATACGTTTTCTGTTGACTCAGATTATGATAAAGGGACCTCGAATAGACAGAGGGAGGAAAAGGGGCGGTATATACATTGGCATATTTATCTATTCATTTTATTTATTGATATATTCATATTCCACAATCATCAAATTACATTTCGTAATCATGTTTACAATGAAAAAAATGCATAACATATGCAGGATTGAAACGTAGCAATGAAATGAAAAAAGTGGAGGGGCCTACTAAAAAGCAGAGCTTGTAAAATGTAGACCCCCTATCAAAACTTTATACAGGGGTAATATGATACAATAGAGTAAAATAATCAGCAAAATTCTATGAAATTATATAGATATAAACACTGTAACACAAATGTATTTACACTATATACAAAATTAAATATTGACTTTAAAAAATAATCAATACTACCGTGGATAAGTATGAAGTTCACAAATATTTGATTGAATCAATAAGAATTCAGGAGAAATTTTTTGATGAGTAATTTAAATCGTATAAGATTAGCTGCCTCTTTCATTTCTCTGTCCAGAGAATGTTTTGGTCCTGTGAAAAATACAGTTTTGCTAGAAAATACTGTTTTACTTTTAGGTAAGTGATAGTCATTTGATTGTCTCGTATTATATGAATGTAAAGTATTGTTTCTCATAAATTTCTTTTGTAGGACATTAGGTACACTATTTCTATCTAGCTGATACATGAATTGGAATAGTTGCAAGCGGTACAGGTCATTGATTTTAAGGATACGTTTCTGACGAAACAATTCATCCGTATGAGCTCTAAAGGACATATTGCATATTATTCTCAGTACTTTTTTCTGAAGTAGCAAGACTTTATTTAGTCTCGTTTGAGAGGCATCACCCCATGCCAGAATTCCATAATTAAGATATGGTAGAATTAATGCACAATACAACAACATGGATAGCGCCTGTGCTGGTAGAACGTATTTAAGCTTATTGATGACTCCAATATTTCTTGACACAGTTTTGCAAGTATTGTTGATATGAGCATTCCACGTAAGCTTGTTATCAATAGTAAGACCTAAAAATTTTGTTGTTTGCACTTCTTTGATTTCAGTATTATCTAAAAGTATTTGATGCGGTAGATGTTTCAATGAATGACTAAAAAGCATATAATTCGTTTTTTGCAGATTCAGTGACAATTTGTTGGCTTTAATCCAGTTTGTTACTTTTTTTAAATTCTGTATTCATAGTGCTCACAAGTACATGTGGATCATGGTGTGTATAGAAAATATTGGAATCATCAGCAAAGAGAATAAATGAGAGAACATGAGATTAATTTTTCATATCATAACATAAAGTATAAATAACTAGGAGCCAAGAATACTACCTTGTGGAATTCCACAGGTAACTGGCCTTGTTGGAGATTCTGATTCATTTACTGTAACAAACTGAATTCTATCAGTAAGATAACTCCTAAACCATTGTAAAGCTGTCCCTCTGATACCGTAATTTGATAGCTTACATAACAGTATTTCATGATCTATTGTGTCAAACGCTTTTGAGAAGTCAAGGAATAATCCTACAGTATTATCAGAATTATCAAAAGAAGTAGATATTTTATTTATTAATGTCAATATAGCATGAGTTGTATTATGTTTTTCTCTAAAACCAAATTGATTATCACATATAATACTATATTTCTTAAGGAAAGCAACTGTCCTTTTATAAATGATCCTTTCAAATCCATCTGTACATTTTCATTTATAAGGAAATTTAAAATGTAAATATATGGGTAAGTACAGACTTAGGTTCATTATTTAACCTTTCGCCCTCTCTGCACTCTGTCATGCCGCTTAGTGTTTTCACATTGTCATTTCATTTTTGATTGATATGTTCATATTCCACAATCATCAAAGTACATTTCGTAATCATGTTTACAATGAAAAAATGCATAACATATGCAGGATTGAAACGTAGCAATGAAATGGAAAAAAAAGTGGAGGGGCCTACTAAAAAGCAGAGCTTGTAAAATGTAGACCCCCTATCAAAACACAAATAGAGTAAAATAATCAGCAAAATTCTATAAAATTATATAGATATAAACACTGTAACACAATGTATTTACACTATATACAAAATTAAATATTGACTTCAAAAAATAATCAATACTACCGTGGATAAGTATGAAGTTCACAAATATTTGATTGAATCAATAAGAATTCAGTAGAAATTTTTTGATGAGTAATTTAAATCGTATAAGATTAGCTGTCTCTTTCATTTCTCTGTCCAGAGAATTCCAGAGTTTTGGTCCTGTGAAAAATACAGTTTTGCTAGAAAATACTGTTTTACTTTTAGGTAAGTGATAGTCATTTGATTGTCTCGTATTATATGAATGTAAACTATTGTTTCTCATAAATTTCTTTTGTAGGACATTAGGTGCACTATTTCTATCTAGCTGATACATGAATTGGAATAGTTGCATCATCAGGTAAAACATGTTAATTGATCCTTGGAAAACTTATCTCTACTTTTTGATATTTCAGGCGGTCTGCCAATAAATCCGGAGCGCCGAAAGGTAAAAAGATTAAAAAAAAGAAGTCGAAATCCACCAAAAAGACTAAAGCGAGTGCTTCCAAGTCGAAGAACAACTCAAATATAAAAGATTCAAAGACGTCGATGAGAATCGGAGAAAAGAATGCGGTGGAGTTCGAAGAGGAAGACGTGTTGGAGGATGATGCTGAATCCTTATCATCAATGCCTGATAGAAGTCCACCCCCACCACCATCACCGCCACCATCCGCAGCCTCACCACCTCCACCGCCCCAAACACCACCATCAGTAGCAGCACCTCCGCCGCCGCCACCACCGCCATCCGCACCTCCGCCACCGGCGCCACCAGCTGCACCACCACCACCACCCCCACCAGCAGCAGCGCCACCACCGCCACCTCCTGGTCCACCTCCCCAACCACCAGGCCCTCCAATACCAGGGGCCCCACCCGCATCCCCTGGACCCCCACCACCTACTGGTCCTCCACCTCCCCCAGGACCCCCACCTCCACCTGGACCACCTCTGCCCTATGACACTCCTCCACCACCTGGACCACCGTTGCCACCCGGACCACCATCAGCACCCAATCAAGGTCTACGACCAACCCCTCCGCCACCCCGAAAGAGCATCCCTGTCGATCCGATGGACGCCCTGAAGAATGCAATTGAGTTGCGACGCCGTTCTATGAACAACTCGAATTCAGCGAAAGGAGTCGTATGGACCTACACGTATCCATCTTGGCCTCCGCCAGTGCCCCCATGATCATTCTAATAATTTACTTGGACATTGTGACATTGAAACTGTAGCAGATATTTATTGACATAAAACTCTAGCAGATACTCAGTGACGCTGTAATTATAACGGACACACGCAGTGCTTACTTTCACCTGATTGCGTCTTACTAGCTCTCATCTTGTACATTGTAAGACGGATTGAATTTTTCCCATTTTTTATCCGCATTAGGTTCTGTATTTTAACCCAAACATGTCTGACATCCCCACTACTGATAGCCAGCACTAATCTCTTGCACCCTATGACTTAAAAATATATTCATGTCATTATCTATCATCACAATTGTCAAAATTGTTAATAATGAACCTTAGTTCTTTCTTTCTCTTAAAATATTCCTTTGCCAATAACATTAATAATTAAGCTTATACAAGTCCGCAAGTCGACTGAAAGATGGTTAATCTCGAATTTGTGTAATTAATTGTTCTGTTTTTTTTTTGTGTGTGTGTTGTAGAGGGGTAATTCCATGTACGTCCGAACCCCATATATGTGGGACCTTTATATATTCCATGTATTCTGTTTCTGATTTTTTGTTCTTTTGACAGTCTGTAATGCTCTCAAGATTAGTGATCATGGCTTGGTCAGTTCATGAAGTAAAGTAAAAATTGAGAAA
Organism: Lytechinus variegatus; assembly: GCF_018143015.1. Lineage (NCBI taxonomy): Eukaryota > Metazoa > Echinodermata > Echinoidea > Temnopleuroida > Toxopneustidae > Lytechinus > Lytechinus variegatus. The sequence goes on from NC_054753.1 coordinate 7,867,518, forward strand.
AATGTGGGTCGGATGCACAAGAAAGTAAATCTTTTGTGGAATCGCCCAGAATTTAAGCGCTATACTCTTCAAGCAACGGGTCCATAAAACCATGGCTCTCTCTGGATAATATTATTCACTTTCACTTTATCACCTTTCACATAAATATTGATACGGGGCCTATATGATGGTAATGACGAAAATGATGATAACAAAATGATAATCAATGTATTGAGGGGCTGTTGGTGCTGGGGCCCGTTGCAGAAAGAGTTGATATCAATCACAACTCTAAAAATCATGCGCAACTTGATTTTCAACCAATCAACAGCGCGCATTTGGGACTTGCGATTGATTTTTTGACTTGCGTTTAAACGCAACTCTTTCTGCAACGGACCCCAGGTGAGGATTATTCAAATTTATTTATATTTTACGACTATGATTTCACGATTGGTGTTGGGACTTGGTAATGGCGGTGATGTTGTTCATAATGTTGAAGGTGATGATTTGTAAAGATGACATTGCTGCTGCTGCAGATGATGATGATGAGAACAAATTTTGTTTGCTTATCCATAAAAAGATAATTTTCTGTCAAAATGCAACCTTCCCTTGTAGCTACGCTTTGAATAAAAATATATGTACATTTTTTACAAGTTTGTAATTGACGTATTTCACCTATTTTTTAAGATATCTCAGCATATCAATGATACTTTTTATTGTTCACAGTAAAGAGCATAAGTGATGAAAATAAATATATATTTGTCGCTTGATGTCAGAAATAAATGTACCTAATATAGTAAAAATCTGACATAACATTGTTTCCCCTATTGTTCATTGTTGTATGGAATTGTAACAGATTATATTTCAGGATATTTCAGGAATTGAACCCACAGATGAATCCACAGTTGTAAGTTTCACAAGTTTGAAATAATAAGTGACCTGAAACTGTTTAAATGTAGACTCTTTTCAAGCGTTAAAATTAATGCAGGGGCCCATTTCATAAAGGACTTGCAACTGTTGTAACTTTCAAGAAGGGGGACCAATTAATTACTAGTAATTATCGCCCAATATCTTTGTTAACTTCGTTCTCAAAAATTCTTGAAAGGATCATTTATAAAAGGACAGTTGCTTTCCTTAAGAAATATAGTATTATATGTGATAATCAATTTGGTTTTAGAGAAAAACATAATACAACTCATGCTATATTGACATTAATAAATAAAATATCTACTTCTTTTGATAATTCTGATCATACTGTAGGATTATTCCTTGACTTCTCAAAAGCGTTTGACACAATAGATCATGAAATACTGTTATGTAAGCTATCAAATTACGGTATCAGAGGGACAGCTTTACAATGGTTTAGGAGTTATCTTACTGATAGATTTCAGTTTGTTATACTTTGCTATAATGGCAACTACCATGGTAACTTGGCTCAGCAGCCAATCAGAATCAAGGTTTCTATGGTAGTTGCCATCATGGCAAAGTTACAACAGTTGCAAGTCCTTTATGAAATGGGCCCCAGGTCTTTGACAATGATGCAAAGTACTCCCGTATGTAAGATATGGCAATCACGACACGCCTTAACCATTAGCCCATATTAGCTTAGTGCGGAATTTCATAAATGAACTACTTTCAAGTACGGTCCGTTCCCCTCAACTTGGGCGATTAAGGTTTTATTATTGTAGACCTCTGTGTCACAAAAACGCAATTTGACCATAATATAAACCATGGTGTTGATTTAACACCAGCCTGGAATCTATTATGTCCACGCCAGAAAAGTGTTGAACAACACCAGTTTCGTTTTGGTCTAACACCAGATAGGTGTTTATACAACACCATTTAGTATTAAACTAGCATTGGTTTGATTCCAAACTGGTGTTGTTTCAATACTTTTCTGTGTGAACATATATAGATTCCGGGCTGGTGTTAAATCAACACCGAATTTTTGCAGTATAGCTTTACAGTTCGGACACAAATCCATCAGAATATACTTGTACGAGACCCTGCTCAAATCTCTTTTTATTTTCACTAGTTATTATTTTCAATAGTACAGTGGTTTTTATACAATGAAACTTTCATTAGAGAGTTTTCTAAAAAGAAAAAGACGAAGAATGTTATGTGGATAGGCGGACGGAACCTGAGGAACCAATGTAAGAATAAGGCTGACGTCATTTTCTCAGGCTCCTGTCAAATCCCACCCACCTGTCCTAAAAACATGAAGCGATCTTTAGCGTATTATGATGTCACAACTTTCAAGTCACGTGATAATGCACTGCATAACTGCGCGTTGCCAAGCTACACGTACACGTGAGATCGTGCGCCAACAAAAATTGGACACAAAAAAGGCGCGAAAACTAAGTTATGCTGTTTTTAATGTTATTTGGACTGTTAAGATACTAGACAATGTGACAAAATATGAAAGGACAATCGATTATTCGGAAGAGAATTAATTTATTAACGTTTTACAAATGTCTGCTATGTTCACATCTTCTTGAGATAACTGCGTCCGGACTTGTGTAATAGACTCCTTATTTAAGAAACCCAGATGACATGTGGTCAGAGATGTGTGCTTCTTGTCTACGTTGAAGGTAAAGACGTTGATTAAGAATGTTTATTGGTGATTTCCAGTTCAGTGTTGACATTTTGGCGTTGGTGTTAGGTTAGTTACTACACGAGTACTAAACCAAACATGAAATAAAGATGGCTCTGAAAAGTCTCTCACTTATTGTAGAGGTGTCAATAATGTGATCTGGCTCAGTTTTCCAACATCAGAATAGGTTTTGGAGCTAGGGAAGCAATCCAATTTGTGCTTCTATCACCAATGGCAACACCGGACTGAAATTACCCGCTGTGTGAACGATGGGGGGTGGACGTTCCATTGAAGAATGTCCATATCATTCATTTCACAAATAGACGTCTAGATATAGATCCCATTTTAAACTGAGGGGTGCTTTTTTGTGAAGAGTTGAAATGATTTTATTGCCTTTTTGCACACGTAGACCATGCTTTTTTGTTCTTCTGGAAAATCGTCATTCATTCTGAGGGTTCTCTTTTCTCATGATTTTCTAGCTTTGTTCCTGACCGCCACCATAGCCTATTATTCACAATGGAGTGAGTGGAGTCATTGGTCTCCTTGTAATGCATTATGTGGTATCGGTAACCGGCTGCGAAGTCGACAATGTGCCGATGTTTCAGGCAGAGCTTCGCACGGGTGTGGAGATGAAGATGATGAAGTGGAGACCGCCGACTGTTTCGTTCGAAGATGTCCTCAAGGTACTCTTTCTTGGCCTAATCTTTAATTGACATTGAAACTGTTTCATTGTAAATTTACCAATACTTTCAAAATAATTTTCATTGACCGTTCATTCTGGCCAATTTTACCATCCATATTATGAAAGAGTGTAGAGTCTAATCTTTAAAGAAAAACCCCGAAAGATCTTAAACCTACATGTAGAGGGAAGTTCTTTGATAAATTTTAAGTATGGTAAATTGCATTGGCTTGTGTTACTTATCGTCATTTTCTCTTCTTTTCAGTTCTATTTAACTTCTAATCAATTACGCCACATTCCCCCATGATATTTTTCTATAGTATAATTGCCATGCGTTTAATGTTGGGCCCGCAAATTGGTGGTATCGTTACATTTGCACGACAAGCACAGAAATAATGATATAAGACTTGAAATAGATGTGCTACATGGTTATGATGGTGGGCCCCAAGTCTGCGCACCTACAATGTAACAATTTGAGTTAAGATTTAACATGAATTTCTTGTTATTTCACAAAATAGTGTTCTTTACATATCATTAAGAGTAAGTGTACCAAATTTCTCTTTAAAAAATGAAAGAAATCATAAGATTTTCTTGAAAAAAAAAAACCTCGGGCAGTCATTTTCAGATTGAAAAAAACATGATACCCCATGTCTGCGCACTCATTCACTTTGCACACGATTCGGGGATTTTCATGACAAAGGCTGAATTTTGAGGTCATTACATGAAATGCCATGAATTCATTATTTTTCCACCATTTTGGGTCAGATTTTTTTTAATGAATACCTGTCTATGTATTGCATGCGTAAAGTTCGTGCTCGTTGCTTATCTTCTTTAACTATAATCGCGCAGATACGCGGATGCGCAGACTTGGGAGACCGCGCCGACATGGGGGAATTTACCAAATATTTTCTGTCACAAAAGGGGAATCCTTATACCAATTACTTGAACGAAAAAGAAATATGGCCTGAAATTACCTCATTTACCAGTAATTATCAATTATGTAACATCAGTTGGCCATTTTTTGCATGGTGGTAGACGAGGGGAGCATGATATTTTTATTTCATTAAGAAACTAAATATGTAACATCACAGTACTTAAATATGTAATAGTTTTGGGCTCGCTGGCTTATTCTTTAATCATACGTGGGTCAAATTTGAACTTTTAAGTTTAAAGGATACCTAATCAAGCTAATTAGAATTCATAATCAATTAATGTTAATCATGAAATTAACACGATTAAGTCAAATGAAATAATTTTGTATTCATAATAACCACAGCAAATTTAATGTACTGGTTTGTGTTTGCAAGTGTATTTATGCAACTAAAGGCAAGGTAAATCAAACATTGTTACATATTTACCCGAAAAATGTGATGTGAAATTTTGTCTGAAAAGAGTTATCCCTAACAAGTTTTATATCATTGGAAAGGTCTCACTCTAAAGAGTTGAAATATGAATGTTATTTCATGATCTAAATATTCTCGATATTTTCAAACACTACCAATATTTGATATCAGTATCTATGCACGATTTAATTAATAATCGGTTGCCACATAGTTTTATTGATTATTTTTCATTTATAGATCATCCTTACAATACAAGAAATAGAGAAAAGCGAAATGTAAATCTTGAGAAAAATAATACCAATTTGGGAAAACAATCAATTTAATTTTCTGGTCCTACTTTATGGAATCTCCTATTCTCCTGCCAAGTAATATTAGAAACAAAGACATTTAGCAAATCGTTAAAATTAATGCTACTGGAAGATGCCTGAAAACAAATAATTCTGTGTAAAGATTTTGTGAATAATTAAGATTTTTTCTCTCTTGTAAATAGTGTAAATATGTTCACTGAAAATGATCGAAACTTTCTGCAACAGTAATAAGTAGAATTAGTATTGAATTTGTTGTACAATATTGAGATTTAGTTAAATTTATTGTTTAAACTATGATAATGACATTATTTGGGGCTAACCTCGATTAGCATCTTGCTATTATGTTAGCTCCAATTACCAAATGTTTTGTTTATATGTGATGTACTATTCCTTGTAATTGTACCTGACAGTAATATTTGGTAATAAATTCAATTCAATTCAATGTTACAAGCGCATTATGTTTACAATACTGACCAGGGACCAATCAGTGCGGTTCTTTCATAATATTTGCTATTCATCGCAAACCTTGGTGTTACGGAGCCTAAATGTTTAGTACAGAATGTGGGGCAAAATATTATAGAGGACAAAAGTGAAGAAGATTACAACTATTGAATTCATATTCTTGTTCAATCCAAAGACAAAAAAGAAGGAATCAAAATTTTATAAGGTCCGGACACCCCCTCCCCCATCTTATATAGCTACCACATATAATTCCCAAAATGGTCTCATATTGCCAGAGTCCTATTGTCCGAGTCCTGACGAGGGCAATTTGCGTCTAGTGAGGAAAACTCATGCATGTTTGATGACGTCTCCCGAAGATTACCGGCAATTAATATTTTTTGAGTTGATTTAATCATTTTAGCGAGGCAAATATCTTTTTTTCCCCCAAAATGCCGCATAGAGGTAATAATTATTAACGCTTCATTCTTTTGTTATATTATTTATTATTTGTTACAGCCGTTTCATCCATCCCCTCGTGGGAGGCATGGTACCAGTGGAGCACTTGTGATAAGACATGTGGCAGAGGAAATAAATACTCACGTCGTATGTGCCTAAGAAGTAATACTAGCATATATTATAGCAATGTTTACAATCTTATTGTATCCCTGTCAAGGTCAATCAACATAATCATAGTGTTGACTGGCCTTTGAGGGAGATATCACATGTATTTCCTAAATTAGTCCCATCTTCGAGATAGGATGCAGAGCCCTTTGCAGATTTTAGAAGAAAAAGAAGAATATTACCCCGAATTGTGGGTCTAATATATACCTGTATAGTCTGGTATATCCACAGTGTCCAATTCAGGTCATGGTATAGTCTTTCGGTTCGACGTTGCTTCAGGGTGTATCATTCAAAAACAAATTGGCTTTCTGTGGACGTCATTGGCCGACAGTTTCCAATAATAGAATTTCATATTGTAGTATTCAATATAATGACATCTGAAAACCAACTGTATGCCACAACTTTCTATTGTTAGAAAGGTAATATCCTATACCATACCTTGTTCTACTCTCTATACGTAATTATCTGTTCTTTGTTCAATCTAGTTTTATCTCTGTATGTATGTCTTCATGTATACTATGATATTTGTTTATATGGACCTTTGCTTATGCAGTTTTGTCTGGAATAAAGTCTTGAATTGAAATGAATTGAATTAAATCGAAAATATCCATTCAAGATATTCAGATGTACAACCATGGTTAAGTTTAGCCGGAGTGCAGAATATATATATATTATAGACCATTGGATTTGTGGAAATTATGAACGAAAGAATGCTTACACCCGGTGATTACTATGCTTACACCACTAATGAAAAAGTTATCGTCCAGCACTTAGATCATTGTGATCTCATGCCTCATCTATACCTTCACCATTTTCTTCACGGCAGAGACTCATCTAGGTACGGCCATTACATCTGGATGTCGCGGTGAAGGTGAAAGGACGTCAAAGTGTGAGGGAGAACCGTGTCCAACACAGGGCCGTAAGTATTGGATTGATGTTGAATGTATCAACGTATTTACATGTACCATCCGCTTCGCACACACTTTTTGCAACGTTCAGAGTCTATTGAAAATGTCCGTCAAATCACAAACGGACAGATCGACATTATAATGTTGGTGGACCGGGAGAGCACTTCCTCTTAAGTTTTCGGACCGCACAAAAAAAAATTGCGTATGATGTGCAGAGTCCAGGGGGAAACTGCTGTTTCGATTCACCGATTTTCGACGAAGGCTGCTTTGTCAAAGAGCCTTTGACAAAAGATTATCTGCGTTAAAGAACGCGTCTGAAAAGTGATTGCTAAAATGCCGTATCATGTGGATAATATCGCAGTTTAGTCCAAGGCACTGTCTCTAGTATTCGATTGGATCGTTTGTCAAATACGGTCTACTGACCATATTTCCACTAACCATTTCGTTCAATAACTGTTTAGGTCAAAAACTTTTCGTCGAAAACCAATTGGAACAGTACCCGGAAAGGGAACGATTATAGACTAAATGGTAATTGGACGAACTCCTCATTGGCCAAACAATGTTGACGATATGGGCATTGGACCAGATGGCGTTCGACCAATCTGCAATTAACCACGATTGCGAAACCTCATAAAGTATTCATGAAAGGTTAACAAGAATATCGGAGCGGCCCCATCAATCTCCGCCCCTAAAACCTCGATCATCTCCATCCTGTAATTTGAGATCACTAACCAATAATTTCAATTTTAATAATAAAAACAAATCAGGTAATTCAATAATTTTCTGGAATATTTATGAGCAAAATAAAAATGTGAACGAGACGTCTTTGAGCAATGTCGCAAACGTCAGCTCTTAATTACCTCAGTATATAATTTGGTTTTTTTTTAGTTTCTCTTCTGTTTTGTATGATTATGCTATGATTATTCATGATGCAATAGTATTCAAATAATAGGCCGACCGAAGGTTACGTTGTCATGTGACTAAATATTCCCTAATGAATTCACCCTGGCCATCGACCTATGGAAAAATTAGTAATATCTGGCATAATTTAATATGCAGATGATCAAGCATAATGCAGGCATACACACTAAGGAACGGGGGTTCCACTTTTGCTCCAGCGACAATTGCTCCGTTTTAAATCATACACACTAACCGAATGAACAACCCAACTCTAAACCTAATATAATATCCCATTGCAACCCTAACCGACATCTTAGACGAAATCCTATAAGGCCCGGAGCAATTATTCTTACAGGAGCAAATGTCGTGTCACCCAAGTAGGTGCATTTTTTTACAATTTGGTAATGAAACTGTGTGAGCTCCTTCTGGGCTCCGTAACACAAAGATTAGCGATGGATTGCAAATATGAAAGAACAACACTGATTGGTTCCTGGTCAGTATTTTAAACCAAATGCGCGTGTAACATTGATATTGATTGGTCAGTTCGTTTAGCGATTGATCGCTAATCTTTGTGTTACGGAACCCTGGACAGCAAATTTCACACCTTTAACTGTGAGTTACCTTTATTTTGCACCATTTAATGGTGCACAGTTGCATCCGTAAGGTAGGATACGAATTTCCATCATATTTTGAACTCAAAATAGGCCTATGAGTGCACCACGAAAGGGGCGAAATTGCATCTTTACAGATACAAAACGGGCTAAAAGGAGGCACTTTTAACACCCTTTTTACCGAGTTTGCACGAATACACCCCCTCTCTTTGTGACCTCAGTAGTTTTGCATGCAGGCATTTAGGGTGCACACTTACATTTCATTTCCTCGTGCGTATAATGTATTATTCTTCCGATAGCTCCCCAGATAGAAGGCTTCAGGGACTGGCAAGACTGGCAAGAGTGGTCGCACTGCCCTGGCAAATGCAGCCAGAGGCTCCGCTACCGCGATTGCAACGAGTATGGACAGCGGATGGCCGTGGGTTGCCGTGGTAAACACGTGGAAATTGAGCCTTGCGGGATACCCAGCTGTCCAAAGATGAAAGAAGAGCCCGAAACATCTAGGTTTAAAAAGATAGGTGTGTAGGCAACTGGATGTTCTGCATGTACTTTCCTTCTGTATTTATGCACCCGAAGTCCGGTTAGACCGTCACCGTGGTCTAACTCTGTGCTAATATTATGGGAAGCCAAAAGTGTCAAAATTTGTATTAAGTTGTATGTTTCTTATGTTTACCGTGCTCTTTCCTGCTTCTTCAGTGGTGAAGAAAAGTATCTATTTATACTTCCTGGATAATTATGAATGATTTCAGAGCCAACTGAGCTGAAATATGATATCTTACTGTTAGTGAGACTTGATTACTCGAAGAAGAAGGGAGCCGTCCTAACCACTTTTATTCAAGTTCTACACCCCTACGGCTAGCAAATTTTTTAAATTGTATCCCATTGGAACAAAACCAAGTTGTTAATTTCAGATTGATGGAGCTGAGGGGAGGGTGCAGGCGTTCTTAAGTAACGTCATAGTGATACTTAGTTGTTTAAGGGCGTTCCTCGCATAGCGAAGATCAGGGGCCCGTTTCATAAAGGATTTGCAACTGTTGTAACTTTGCCATAATGACAACTACCAAGGAAACTTGGCTCAGCAGCCAATCACAATCAAGGTTACCACGGAAGTTGCCATAAAGGCAAAGTTGGCAAAGTAAGAACAGTCGCAAGTCCTTCATTAAACGGGTATTCTAAATATTAAGCCTACTCCATTAACATTGGCTACATTCAGTCTTAAGTATTTCGTTTAGTTTGTCAGAATATGATTGCTGGTTGTTTGGATTAGCAAGCGAGACACAGGAGAAATGTTGACTTCGATTAGGGTGATGATAAAATCCTTAGTCTTTCAAATCGCGCTTGCGAATAAGGTTGGTGTAATTTTTTTCATTCCGAAACACAGACGACATATTTTGGGGCCAGTGGGATCCATGGACGCCATGCGGCAGAACATGCGGAGGGGGAAAGATGTATCGAAAACGCATATGTCACAAAATGAGACCTCCCCATGCCGAGGTTGCCTATCATGATTGTGGAGCTCACGATGTTGAAGATCGAAAATGCAACACCCAGTTATGCCCCGGACAAAAACGTAAGTCATATCGATTTAGACCTCATTACGTCAGAGTCGGTTTTTGTCTCACCTGCATAGCAGAGTGAGACTATAGGCGCCGCTTTTCCGACGGCGGCGGCGGCGTCAACATCAAATCTTAACCTGAGGTTAAGTTTTTGAAATGACATCATAACTTAGAAAGTATATGGACCTAGTTCATGAAACTTGGCCATAAGGTTAATCAAGTATTACTGAACATCCTATTTGAGTTTCATGTCACATGACCAAGGTCAAAGGTCATTTAGGGTCAATGAACTTATACCATGTTGGGGGAATCAACATCAAAATCTTAACCTGAGGTTAAGTTTTTGAAATGTCATCATAACTTAGAAAATATATGGACCTAGTTCATTAAACTTGGACATAAGGTTAATCAAGTATCACCAAACATCCTGCCTGAGTTTCACGTCACATGACCAAGGTCAAAGGTCATTTAGGGTCAATGAAATTTGGCCGATTTTGGGTTATCTGTTGAATTACAATCAAAACTTTAAAAGTTTTTGGATCTGATTCATGAAACTTGGACATAATAGTAATCAAGTATCACTGAACATCCTGTGCAAGTTTCAGGTCACATTATCATGGTCAAAGGTCATTTAGGGTCAATAAACTTTGGCCAATTTGGGGTTATCTGTTGAATTACCATCATAACTTTGAAAGTATGTTGGTCTAGTTCATAAAACTTGGACATAAGAGTAATCAAGTATCACTGAACATCATGTGCACATTTTAGGTCACATGACCAAGGTCAAAGGTCAATGAACTTTGGCCATAATGGGGGTATCTGTTGAATTACCATTATAACTTCGCAAGTTTATTGATCTGACTTTTGAAACTTGGACATAAGAGTAATCAAGTATCACTGAATATCCTGTGCAAGTTTCAAATTTGTCTAGTTCAAATTTGAACGAAAAAAATCAGCACTCCGAAGTGCAGTCATTATACACTCTAGAAAATGAAGTGCTAATTTAGCTCTTAAAGAGCGTGTATAGTGACTGCACTTCGGAGTGCTGATTTGTCTAGTTCAAATTTGAACGAGAAAAATCAGCACTCATCCGAAGTGCAGTCATTATACACTCTAGAAAATGAAGTGCTAATTTAGCTCTTAAAGAGCGTGTATAGGGACTGCACTTCGGAGTGCTGATTTGTCTAGTTCAAATTTGAACGAGAAAAATCAGCACTCCGAAGTGCAGTCATTATACACTCTAGAAAATGAAGTGCTTATTTAGCTCTTAAAGAGCGTGTATAGTGACTGCACTTCGGAGTGCTAATTTGTCTAGTTCAAATTTGAACGAGAAAAATCAGCACTCCAAAGTGCAGTCATTATACACTCTAGAAAATGAAGTGCTAATTTAGCTCTTAAAGAGCGTGTATAGTGACTGCACTTCGGAGTGCTGATTTGTCTAGTTCAAATTTGAACGAGAAAAATCAGCACTCATCCGAAGTGCAGTCATTATACACTCTAGAAAATGAAGTGCTAATTTAGCTCTTAAAGAGCGTGTATAGTGACTGCACTTCATTTTTTAGAGTGTACACGCTCTTTAAGAGCTGAATTAGCACTTCATTTTTTAGAATGCAGAGAAGTATTGAAACAACCCCAGTTTGGAATCAAACCGATGCTGTTTTAATACAAATTCGTGTTGTATAAACACCTTTCTGGTGTTAAACCAAAATGAACTGGTCTTTGTTTAACACTTCTCTGGTGTGGACATATATAGATTCCGGGCTGGTGTTAAATTAACACCGGAGTTTTTGTAGTGTAGGGTGTTCTTGCACCAACAAGGTGTATGTTACAATGGGTTTGAGGCCCGGGTTTGCCGTCTGACTCAATAATTGAACTAATCTATATTATATTGAATATTGTTCTTGGAAGTTTTGTTATGGAGAATTTATATTTTGTTTTTGCATTTAACTCGCTTTCCAAAGTACTAGAACATAGGAAAACCGCGAGGGGCTGCAAAATAAGGACGATTTCGCAAGCGTATGCCTTTGTCGACGTACAATTTTTTTTCCATTTTATCCTACATGTATTTATATTAGTAAATCAATGACATTATACATGGGCCAAAAAAGAGATTCATTGATATCCGGCAAATAAACATTCCGTACACAGTAAAAAAAGCACATTGTTTAAGCCTGTCACTCTATCAATAAGTTATTTAACTTTTTAGTAATTGTTTGAATTTTTTAAAAACTTTTTTTTATAGTTTGAACAGTTGTTTAAAATGTTTAAACGGGCCTGAACAACGTGCTTAAAATTTTAATAAGTGTTTTTACAGTGTATCTTTTACAAATGTGGAATGGATAAGCAGACTTACAATTAGAACTGGACCAAACGTTTGACTAAGTAAAGTGTATGCTTCTTTTGTCCTGATGAATTGAATAATGACGATCAACCATCATACTTATCACTCTGCTCCTTTATTTTATGATCTAAATATTCTCGATATTTTCAAACAATATCAATATTTGATAGGAGTATTTATGCACGATTTAATTAATAATCGGTTGCCACATAGTTTTATTGATTATTTTTCATTTATAGACCATCCTTACAATACAAGAAATAGAGAAAAGCGAAATGTTAATCTTGACAAAAATAATACCAGTTTGGGAAAACAATCAATTTCATTTTCTGGTCCTACTTTATGGAATCATCTGCCAATATTAGAAACATCCCAGTCGTAAGACATTTAGCAAATTATTAAAATCAATGCTACTAGAAGATTATAATTAATTTGGTATGGTAAAATCCTGCCTGATCAAATAATTCTATATAAAGATTTTGTGAATAATTAAGATTTTTTTTCTTGTAAATAGTGTAAATATGTTCACTGAAAATGATGGAATCTTTCTGCAACAGTAATAGTAGAATTAGTGTTTAATTTGATGTACAATATTGAGATTGAGTTAATTTGATTGTTTAAACTATGATAATGACATTATTTGGGGCTAACCCCGATTAGCATCTTGCTATTATGTTAGCTCCAATTACCAAATGTTTTGTTTATGTGTGATGTACTATTCCTTGTTATTGTACCTGACCGTGATATTTGGTAATAAATTCAATTCAATAAAGACTTCTTTTTTCTCCTTCTCTCTTTCTTGAAGCGAAGCCGAAAAAGGTCTTCATGGGTACATGGACACCATGGGCGCCTTGGTTTACATGCAGCACCACGTGTGCAGGGGGTACTAAAGAGCGATACCGTACATGCCTTGATAAAGCTGGCAAGGAGCTCGGAATTGCGGAGTGTGTCGGTGGCGACATCCAGTATGGTGATTGCGGAGATCCGAACTGTAAGCCTAAACCTCACGTATGGAAACCTCAGCCTGCTGTTAAAAAGAGTAAGATGACTTTTAATATTTTTTGCCTCCAATTAGAGGATATATGTAAACTATCGCAACATAACACATTTTACAAATGAACATACATGAGATGACAGGACATTTTGACAAATTATATCGATACAAAACAATTACATAGTTATGCAATCATCCGATAATCTTACATAAGATATTACATATTGAAGACATAAAGTGAAAAAAAAAACATTTACTGAGTTTCATACGTGTTTGGTAATTTCTCTGGGTAAATAAGCATATTTTGTCTGTACAGAGCTTTCATTTCTACTCTACTTTCATTTTCATTAAGAATATAAATTTCATATTATTTTCCTTTTTTTCCAGATGTTTCTTTAAACAATGAATTTGTGAATGCACCAAAGTGCAATGGTCAGAAGTAAACCAAATTTTCGTCTACTTCATGTTTAAACAAAATTTTATAATTGATTTTTAAATCTTTATGAAATATTTTTTTAGTCAGTTCTTTTAAATTTTCAAAAAAAGTTTTATTCAAGTCACAAGAAATGAAAGCGTGGTGGATATCTTCCCACATTCCACAATGCGAAAATAGGTTATCATTCACTAAACCCCATTTGTGTAGGTTTCTTCTCATAGGTAAGTTGACTTTTATCGTTTGGACACGGGGAAGGGGTGTGAAACCCACTAAGAATCGCATACTTCGGCTAATTGCAATTATGAGGATGGTATAAAAAAGGTGTTCCGGACCCCGTTGCATAAAAGTTACTATTGCGGTAGCTTTGCCATCCAATGGTAACTACCATGGAAACGATGATCAACAGCCAATCAAAATCTAGGATTCCATGCAAGTTAGCATTGGATAGCATATTTACCATAATGGTAACTTTGATGCAACGGGGCCCTGGAGCTTCAAATTATCCCATCAACTTTTCGAGGTTTTGCTAGGACTTACATGTATATGACTTCAAGACCCTTTGTCGACATGTTTTTGGGGGGCAACCCCTCCAGGCCTTCCAAAAATGAAAGAAAAATGAAGGGTTCCATTATGGTTAGTAGTAAACGGTGCAAACTACAGGAGCTGAGTTCTGTCTTGATTAACGTGTACACATAAGTTTTTTTCAAAACACATCATCTCTTTTCAGAAAAGGCTCAATGGACGGAGTGGGAGACGTGGCTAAAGTGCGACAAAAAATGCGGTCCCGGTGAAAGGGACCGTTGGCGGGAGTGTATGGCCGGGGATGAATACAGGAGACAAGAGGAATGTGGTGACCCTAATGGTTACAAAGAGCTAGAACCCTGCTACTTGAAACCCTGCGAAGAAATAATAAGGGGTGAGGGTAGAAGCAATTATCCTCAAGTAAAGAAGAAAAAAATAGAAAGAAGAAAAATGTATAAAGTTGATTCATCATTATTGACCCTATCGGTCAGTATTTCTGATGCCATACTACAGTATCAAAATATCATAGTAGACAATCATTATACATAAATTAATAATTCATCTCATACTTCTTACCAATTGGGGTTCAATTTTTTACGTAGATACTTGATTCCTGTCATGGAGGAATGAAACCCAAGACTATTGCATTCAAGGTCAGAAGGGGGGGGGGGCTTTTCTTTAACATTTCTTTAACACTTTCCTTCAGTTTGATTAGTTGAGATGCAATGTTATGGTGACTGTCAGATAAAACCTGACTTGTCAGATAAAGTTTTCGACGAGTGAAACACTCCCCTGGTCTTTCAAGATTTTGAACTATTTTTAAAAAAATTGTCGAGGAGTCCTCGAAATCTTTTTGATTTCCCAAGTATTTCCTCTGTCAGTGGCTGATGCTTTTGTCTGTGCAAAATAGTGGACCAGGCCAAAGTATTGTCTAATCCCGCTAGATCAGCCATTGTATACCAATCCTGGCTCCATCCCGAATCCTGTATCACACAAATTTTTACGTACGTTGGCCATGACTTTTGGACGAATGTAGCCATAGCTCAAAAGAGCCATTAGATCCCCAACTGACGATATGTCATCAATGAATACACTAGTGTGATATCCGAATCAAAGGGATTAACTTGACAAGTAATCAATTAACGTATTTATCTTCAATTGTTGTAGCTGGCGTCGAATGGACACCCTGGAAGGAATGGTCTGAATGCAATTGTGACGATGGCACTCGAGAACGATATCGGATATGTCAATATGAAAAATCAAAGGAGTATACTTTGGGATGCAGGGGTGAATACAAAGATACCAGCTCATGCAGTTCAACGTCTTGTGGAGGGCAAGGTGGGTCACTTTCCATGCAAAGGACAGGGGCGGGTGCCGCCCCTGGTAGAACAGACAAGTCCAATGTGCAACAGAAGAACAACCCTCCTCAACAATCCAGCAGTAAACCGGATGTCAAGGCTTGGTCAACTTGGAATGATTGGTCAACTTGTACCGCAACCTGCGGCAAAGGCACCCGATCACGTTGGCGCCAATGTGAAGGCCCTGATCAATCCCTGGCTGTTGGCTGCGTCGGGGAGTACATGGACTTCAGCGACTGCGAATCTCAGCCTTGTCAGTCAGCTTCCCGTTCAGGCTCGCGTCAAGGTTCTAGTTCTGGTTCGAGTCAAGTTTTACCTTCCGGTTCAAATCAAGGTTCGCGTTTGGATTCGAGTCAAGGTTCTAGATTCGGTTCTAATCAAGGTTTACCGTCCGGTTCAAGTCAAGGTTCTAGATCCGATTCTAGTCAAGGTTCGCCTTCCAGATTGAGTCAGGGTTTGCGTTCGGGTTCGAGTCAAGGTTCCAGATCGGGCTCGAGTCAAGGTTCGCATTATTTTTGCTTGATTACAGTCGATCGAAGGGTAACCCTGTACGGAGGGGTGGGAGCATGATAAAAAAAAGGTGAAGAGAAAATTTACTAGAAAAGTCTTAAAAGGTCACGGCTTGTCGGCATCCTTATCATTTATCTGAAAATATTACATTTAACTTTTGTCTAATCCCCTAAAATAAGAACTTGCCATGGTACCCGATTCTTGAATTCTGTTTTATGAGACACTGGAAATGACTTATTTTGGCATATTCTTCACTGTATTTTTCATGTACCTCAACTTCAATTGAATTGAATGGATGAAATATGAGATTGGTAATATATGATGTTAACATAAGTTTATAGGGCAACGATTCCCCACCCTTCCCTCCTCAGTT
This sequence comes from Lytechinus variegatus, assembly GCF_018143015.1. NCBI lineage: Eukaryota > Metazoa > Echinodermata > Echinoidea > Temnopleuroida > Toxopneustidae > Lytechinus > Lytechinus variegatus. The sequence continues at coordinate 7,883,988 of NC_054753.1, forward strand.
AAGATCGTTAAAGGTGATCGTTACAAACCTATAGTCTCACGTGTGAAATGCAGGAAAGTTAAGTACCCCTTCTCCAGCAGGCCTGAAAATAAGCATTATAGCGCTTGTATAGATGATAATAAACATGATTATATTTTTCTGAATACAAGTTGCTCAGTTAAACCACTCATCATTTGGTCTGATACTCTTGAGGAAATTTCATGTTTTAGTATTCGTTTTCATCCATGTCTATTATTATCATTTTACGTTAACCAGGAAACATTGGAAGGGCCAATACGCCTACCATGAACCGGGCACAATCGAGAGAAGGAGGGGGAGAAAATATAGCAAAAGATGAAGGCGGTGGTGAAGGAGGAGGTGGGACCGACTGGGGGGCTTGGAACAGCTGGGAGTCGTGTACGGTCACTTGTGGGACTGGTGTGCGCATGCGTTATCGGGAGTGTACTTCCAGCAGTTGCATCGGTGAAGATGTTGATGCGGAAGACTGTTACGCTGATGAACTCTGTGAAGGTGAGTTTCGTAATTAGAGACGATTTCCAAAACAGCATGGATGACATTTTGACAATGGCCTCTATTCTAAAGTCAGGTTAACCTAATTAGACTAAGGTCTAACTCTGTGCTAAAATTATGGGGAGCCTCAAAAAAGTTTTCATTCGCAGACAAAAATATTTTGAACAATATAAGCATCAGATGAGTTAATAAATGGGATACGTACTGTTTTGTAACCTAATTCGCTGTCCATATATAAAAACGAGAGTCAAAAGGGGCCTAAGCTTTCGATCCTAGCAGAATCTTCTTCGGAGGCAAAATGACCATTTTGCCTCCGAAGAAGATTCTGCTAGGATCGAAAGCTTAGGCCCCTTTTGACTCTCTTATTTACTCCATCATGTCCATGGGCTCTTTTTTTTAGATAAGCAGTTTACAGCAGCTTCTTTTTGCCATATATAAAAACCCCAACTTTAAACCATAGACCTAGGTCCATTTTTAATCTAAGGCTTAATTCAAACCCCAGTTCAGAATCCGAGCTAATATAAATCTGCGAACGCTATGTTACTCCATAATTATGATGTTCTCGACATGATTTGTACAGAACATTGTCGATTTGGCCATTGTACATGGCAATGTAACCTTGTATCAGAAAAGATATCCGATCATATTGCCAAAACAAAGCATTGATAATATCCCATTGTTATACATTCCAGATAATACAGCGATCAGTGAATTCGAGGCGGACGTAGGAAAAGGCGTGGTCATTAGTTGCCTTGGAAACCGATTCGTGGAAGATCATCCTGGGTCAAAGGTCGTTTGGTCAAAGAATGAGCAACCCATTGAAATGAATGGTAAGTACGATTATTCCAGATGAAGAGGTCTGGTACATTTTTCTTAACCACTATCCCACTTCAATCACAGTTGCAACTTGCAAATCCCCGGCTTGTAAGGTTAATTTCTGAACGAATTGACTAATTTGACGAGGAAGAATAATTGCCACACTCTCATAATAGAGAAGGGACACTTTATCAATAATTGGTCATAATTAAATGTATAAAACAAATGCGAGTCATCCGCAAATAATCGTAAATCATGATTATCAATTTCCAATAAATAACCAATAATCATTATTTAATTATCATGATAAATTTACACGATCATTGTTAGAATTATTACTCGAATAAGGTTGGTTCCTAAACAGATCCCTTAGGAATACCACACGAAATTAACGTGATTTCAGAGAGTCATTATACCCAATATTTGTATTCTACTTTGTATATAGTCGTAGAAACATGTTCACGCAACATCAAAACACAATTCTTATTAATTCCTATATGTAGATCGTTTTGTGCTTGTCGACCTTACTGATCTTGAAATCAAGCGTGTAGAACCAGACGATGAGGGTACGTATGTTTGCGCAATTCTATCAGGGGACAAGACATTCAACCGCCACGTTGTGCTGCTTAAAAGTAAGAGATTATCACTTTCTTAATATAATGTGACCATAGTAATGGATCAAAATGAATCCATATGAAATAGTTGCCATGTAATGAAACGTGTCTCAATTGCAAGACAAAATCTTTAACTTTTTCTGAAATCAGGGCCTTGCCCTTGACACAAAGTTTAGCTGAATTTTACTCTCGACTGCCGTGATCATTACATGCAACCAATTCAAATGTTTACCAGTCAGCTATCAAAATTTCTTCTGCTGTGGTGTATTGAAAGAAGAATGGCACTCGTGATAACTGCTTCTTTCATAAAAAAAGTAAATGTTCTATGGTTCTCGCGGGGGGATGGCAATATGACGAATAATGTTACAAAACATACAGAAAACGAAATGAAATCGTATCAAAAGCAAGAAAGCCATGACCATGATGCGCACCCGAATGACGAGGGGTAATGATACTTATAATTCTATTATGTATTGTTATTAAGTAAACCTGCCAGAGTCAAACGTTAATTAAAACAACATTTTATCCCTGTCCATTTTTTTTTTCAGTACACTCCAAAAGTGATGGTGGTGGTGGAGGTACGTCCTGGTTAAATTGGATTTCATTGATCGTTTAGAACTAATTCATTTTTTTTCAATTTAATTTTCATTCTAACGTCTGCAAATAGTGCTTGGTGTGTTGGATCATGCATCCAGCAGAGTTAAGAAAAAAGAACAGAATAGTATAAATTGAAATAAATCGATTTAAATTAATTGATATACAAAAAAACCAAACCGAGATTCATCGATTTACAATATCTTAATTATAAAAACAATAGACAAATGCCTACCATTGTACAGCATTGAGTCTCTAATCTAGTACATCTTCCGAGATTCGAGATTCGTCAATTCACTTGGCGGGCGGTATCTGAATTTCAAAACAAAAATCACATGTTTAAAATGTATAATAGCAGGACTTTAAAGGGATAGTCCGGGATAAAATTTTTATATCTTAATACATAGAGTAGAATTAACTGAGCAAAATGCCGAAAATTTCATCAAAATCAGATAACAAATAATAAAGTTATTGAAGTTTAAAGTTTAGCAATATTTCGTGAAAACAGTCGTCATGAATATTCATTAGGTGGGCTGATGATTTGATACCTCCACTTTCCGTTTTCTAATGTTATTACATAAATCATATTTTTTTCATTATTTCATACTTGTGTGAATTATATGTCTCCCTATAATGAAATAAGTTACAGCAATAAATATCTAATACACTAAATTAGTTGCCAATCCAATTTTCTAGTTCTTGGAGGAAAAAAATTGAATAAACATGATTTCATATGATAAAATACAAAAGACAAGTGGGGATGTGACATCATCAGCTGACCTAATGAATATTCATAACGACTGTTTTCACAAAATAGGCTTTTGATGAAATTTTTCGGCATTTTTCTCTGATGGTCTATTCAATTTCCTCATCCTGCTATGTAAGGCAAGCTTACGTAATATCGTGCTTTGAAATCTGCCTATCGTAATGAAAGAAATGAAAGGTCATTTGACCTAAATTGTCCATGAAGTAACTGCGAACTGGTCTATTTATAAAGCTAAATACGTTCAGCCCGGACCTTTAATTTGATATCTGAATCACAGAAAATGGTGAAGAAATAGCAAAGTTCTGTTACTAGAAATCACGATAATATTTTCTTAATTTCATAAAACAAACGTGCTTTTACGGATTATCCACCTTAGCTATCGCCTGGCTAATAACAGCCTTTTTGCCTGGCCGATCGTTAACAAAACGGAATGGTGAACAAGTCTGATATCTTGCCTGTAGAACCTCTTCATTTTCTAAAATCATTGAAATTCAAGCTTCATTTCAAATTAACAAAACCTTATTTTTTACCATTTTCTGTGATTGAGTAATCAGACAGATATTGAACTTTGAGAAATTTGATTTTCCTTTTTAAACTCAGATACAGCCCGCCAAGTGACTTTTTTAGTGTCATTTCATCACATTTAAATGCGTATATGAAATATCTTTTGGATTATACCACGTGAAAGAAAAGATTTTAAGCTTTACAATGATAAGTTATTTCTTTGTTCTTGTGATTAAGCTAATGCTCTGGTAAATAATCGACGAATCTCGGCTTCGCTTTTTGTAGGACGCACTGTATATTCTGATTGGTATCAGTAATCCTCTTTTAATTGATCCATTTTATATTCAATCATTTTATTCCATCTTCACGTTCTAAAGTATTATAGAGAGGCTGAAACTTTCGCAATGATGGATAAATATTAGTAGGGAGTATTTACACTATCTTTTAGGCCTATTTGTTTTCTATATCACGGCTGACTCTCTCAATCATTTGCTTTTCGAAAAGGTTTCCTGATTATTGCTGTTAGTAGTCTCATCGTTGTCATCATTTTGATCGCCGTCGTTGTTGTAATTCAGAGGTAGGCCTAAATATTTCATTTCAACATTAGATCCAATCAGTAAAAATAATCAGTAATTGTTTTATTTGAGGGTGGTATAATATATCTGTATCTTGACAGTGGCACATCTTAATCACACTTGTTTTTGCTGCTTCTGTCTTTTCAACGTAACCAGATCGTAAACCTTTAAAAAACTATTCAAGAAAACAGAATTCAATTATGTTTATGTCATTTATGTGCCATATTTTCATTAATTTTTTGAATACGTAAGCAATTGTTGAGAAGTTTTGATAAACGAAAGAACCTTTTTATGTCAGACATGCCATAAGGCAAATTAACCTGTCCCACATGTGACCACTTTTAAAGTTAAGTCGAGTGGTATTTAAATCAATTTTATTTCGATTAATTCATTTTCCATTTTACAAAAAAACTCAGAACGAAAAAATACTCAACCCCCCCCCCCCCGAAAAAAAATGAAATAAAATAAAAATAATCATAATAATAAATAAATTTTATAAGTTTTATGAGACTCACTTATGCACGTGTTTTGACTCTCATATAATAACGAGGGACATATTGGGGACAAATCTAAAATAATAAGTGATTTACTTGATAGTCTGTGGTAAGACATCTCATACAGTATAATGTTGTCTAGCGTCAGTGTTTTCGTGGGTTTTCTTTTTTCAGACGATCTAAGACCAAAACTAGTGGTGGAAAGTCTAAACCAAAGAAGAGCAAAGAGACAAAGTCAAAGGAATCCGAATCAGCTAGTGAAGACGAAGAGGAAGAAGAAGATGTTGAGCCTGAGCTGGGTCTTGAGGTACCACCTCCTCCCCCTCCACCACCATCCATGAATAATTCAAACGCAGCGAATGAATGGATGATTGCTGAATCACCGCCACCACTAATACCGTCGCCACCGCCTCGTACTCGAACCTTCAGGAATGATCTACTTGCAGCAGACGACTGGACGCTTGATGAATCACCATCACACCCTCCACCACCAGAAGCCCCTCCACCTACCATGACGGCGCCTCCAATACCAACCTTTATACCCGCTCCACCGGTGGTTGCACCTCCCCAACCACCACAGCCGTTCATGGATGTACCTTTTCAACAAACTGGGTCACCACCTCCACCAGGTTATGCACCTTCTAGAAATAATAATTCCAATGCAGGGAGTGATGGCGTATGGACCTATTCCCTTTCTTCTTGGCCTCCTCATTTCCCTCCCTGAAAGCGGTTCACTTGTCTGTGGTGGTAATTTAAACATCTGGGAATGATAAATTAAATAGCTCTACTCCTAACGACAAAACTTTTAACCAATTAGTGACCTCAGCTGATGGTGAGGCGTATTCGAACTGAAAGAAGCCAAGAGCTGCCTCAAGATGATTCTCAGTCTTTGGAACATACAGTTTATAGCATTCATCAAATGTCATTTCGTGTAGAAATATAAATGTAGCTACTCTTTATATAGATGTATTTTGTCTTAGGTGACATTTGGTACCCCAACTTGGCGTAAATAGCGTGTTTTCGATGAACAACGAATGGGTCATTCAACGACGATCTAATTAAAATGTAATAAGTATTAATATCATTCTGAATTTTAGTTGGAACAATGCGACACACTCGCATGACTCGTGGGCGTTATTTGAGTAAATGCGACTTCCTGGTCGCTTTTGTTGTACGACAGCTCTGTTTCAATTATGTCTGAAAGCCTTTCTGCGATCATATGAGAAGATGGCGATATTGATGCCATTTCCAGCCTGTCGTGTGACCAAAAGGTCGCAAGTGTTCGCAGACTCAATTGTTAAATGGGCTTTAGTCTTTCTTTGCAATCGGCAATGCAATACTCTCTGTTGAATTCTCTTTACGCCGATGAGCAACTGTACTGATAAGATGGGTGTGAACAAGGATTGACAAGACACTGATATTCGGTTTAGACACTGCTTAGTTGACAGTGGCGAGAAACTTGCCATTGATCGCAAGTCAATTACGGGCACAAAATCAATTGAAAGTCATGCATTTTATTACAGATTTGCAATATTGATTGTCTGCTGCTTGATATTGATGTATCACCTGTAAAATTTGCATCTGAAATTTGCTATTGATTGCAAGTACTGGCAACAAAGCCTAGCAACCTCTAGATTAACATGATTAAGGTACTCTAACCATGCAAAATAAATGGCGCCATCTTGCGTCTTTAAACTGCACTGAGCGTGTAAAGACGTTTTTAAGACCAATGTTTGTTTATTCAAATTAAAACGTGTATAAATTTCTCTTTTTTATTAAATAAACCCATATTTATTGCAAATATGTTTACACCACGTTGAATGGTTCTTCCACTGGCTTATAAAGCCACGTGTCATTGCATGGCGCCTCTTTATTGGAGAATGAGAGGGGGAGGGAAAGAAAGGGGACTCACAAGCCAGAAAAGGGACCAAAGAGACCGTTAAAGGTTGACAGGTGTTAGGACTTGAGTGCTCGCCCCTGATACCAGTGTAGGGAGTTCTGTCTCCATGATGCATGATGGATTCAAGAACATAGAAAATAATCTATGACAATGAACAACCAGGGAGTCTTTGTCGAAAATTGGTGAATCTAAACGGTAGTTTCGTCCTGGTGTGAAAAGCTTTGCATCATTTCAGTAATATGTTTGCATCAATATGATTTCTTTTGTTCTCTTTTCTTTCCTGTAATACATGCATGTACGCATATAAGAATAAATCAACTATAATTTCTTCATTTCCAAGGGGGATCCACACTTTGCAAGCTTTGCTTTTTAGTGGATCCCCCTCATTTCCATTAATATGCTCTATATCATACTGTGTTTTTTTCTGTTTTACGAAGTAAGAATGCCCTATAAAATTGTACTTGATTTGTATTGCTTTAGATTACTTTGTTTTATGTTTTGAATGGAATGAAATAAAAGAATTGAATTGAATTAATTAATTGGTGGGTGTTTCATAAAGCTGTTCGTAGGTTAAGGGCGACTTTGAGAACGACTGGTGATCCTTTCTTGTGGTAAATGGTAAATTCATTGGCGGCGGTTGACCGCTCAAGAAAGGATCACCAGTCGTTCTTAAAGTCGCTCTTATAAACTTACGAACAGCTTAATGAAACGGCCCCTGGACTCTGCAGGACCAACGGCATATTTGAAATATTTCGTAAACTCCGGAACTTAAGACGAAACTCCTGTTTCGATTTACCAATTTCCAACAAAGACCTCCTAGTTGTCCATTGTTATTTGACAGCAGTTACAATATATCTACTGTGTTCTTGAGTCCGGCGTGCACCGCGGAGCAAAACTTCCTATAAATGGAGGGCGCAATTTAGTGCTTGCCTCCGGGCGTGGATTTCACTGGTTACCAGTCTTTCTTACCATGCTTATTGTCATTGCAGCTACACAATCATTAAATTGATATACTGTAGTTGGTTGATAAAACTTGGTTTCGTGGCTCTTAGGCCTACACTTTTCCTCATTCAATTACTTTGAATGGCTTTCGGAACGGTTTCACATAGGTTATCTCAAAAGGAGTCTCAAGGTACGATAATACGCCAGTGGCGTACTGTACCAGACTGGAAGAAGAAAGTAACAATGACGCTTACCTGAAAAATTGAGGAGAAAATAATAATTAAAAAAAAATTGGTAGGGGGTATATAGACGAAAAACAAAAGAGAGGGGGAGGCGATCAGGATATGTTTATTGCGAAGTAAATAAGGTAATGGTGTGAGAGAAAAATTTGATGTTCTGGGGTGGTATTCTGAGATCCATTTTATCTCAGATTAAATAAAATATTTTTTTCTCCGTTAAAATCAGTGAGATAAAATACCCTTAAAATCTCTCCGAATCGGTATTCTGAGAACAATTTTATCTTCATTTTATCTCTGTAAGACACACCTATTTTTTAATCAATATCCAATTAGAAACGCGCTTTTATAGCTCTCTGATATCACTCAACCAATGGAAATCCATTCCGCAAGGAGGTGTGGCAAAAAAGTGAGATTGCGTCAATCTATTGACTTCACATACGCTTGCACAATACGCTTACGCGTCTTTCAGAGATTTCTTTTTAACAAAAATGAAAATGCTCTCATCTTTTTTTTAAGTCTATTTCGCATATTTTCAAGCATCGTTTCAAAGACAATATTAGTCAAGAAAAGTCTTATGAAATACGTCATAATTGTACAGGAATAACTTTAAGGTGTTGTTCTCAATGAATATATCATTTTTCTTCATTCTCATATCAATATTTGGAGTTAATTCATGTATAAATATTGACGAAATCAACGTCGCGGAGATAAAATAGCCCCTACCCTCTTAAGTTTATTTTATTTTTTTCTTCAAAGTGACAATGACAATGACAATGACAATGATTTATTTACCCATGTCACCCTAATTCGGGTATTGGGGATATTATCATACAGAACATAACATATTCAAAATCATTTCAATTATATTTACAAAGTATTTACAAATATATACAATCACATGTTACAGAGTAATTGAATAAATACTACATGAAATTACTTTAGAGACGTAAAAGTAAAAGGAATGATGTGTCTCTAAATCAATTGGTGAGAGAAGGAGGAGAGACAAAATAGGAAAAGAAGGAAAAACAAAAGGGGAAGAGAGAGAGAAAAAAGAAAAGAACAAAAAGACAAATGATTGTAATAACAATAATTTTTAAAAGAAACAGTACTAACAATGATAATAAATAAATACGAATGAATGCGTGTTATAGAATTGAAAAAGTTGGAACTGCAATGCAAAGGCACCGATATGTGTATTTAACGTGGTTATATATATAATTATATTGGACTTTGGCATAAAAATTGATAAAAATTTATTTTAAGAAATTAGAGAGAATTAAAATTTAATTTATCCTTTACCTAATTATTGTTTATTTACATATATACATGAACGTGTTTTCAAATAGAAAATGTTAACATAAATATTTTATTTGTTTATTTATTAAACTTATCCATTATAATGCTACAAAATTTTGATAAATTTATTAATGTTGACATTTTGGAAGAATTGAAAAGCTTAAACATTTTCAATGCATTTGGACGGCTTGTATAGGAACCATCAATATATTTCTTTCTTGCTGTAAGAAATGCAGGGCACTCGAACAAATAATGAAATTCATCACCCAGCTTTGATGTATTACATATAGTGCATATTCTCTGTGATCGCTCGATATTTGCAAATCTACCAGATGTTATTGGCAGACGGTGGTTTCCACACCGGAATCTTGTTAAAGTAATTCTGTATTTGAAAGGCAATTTTAGAAGAGATAATTCACAACTGCAATTTTCTTTGAAAATGCGATAGTTTAAGCACAGTGAATTAGAAAACATTTCAGCATGCCAATTTTGAGAGTATATATCGTCCAATCGTGTTTTAATTGTTGCTTTGAACCACCGTGGATTTATTGGCTGATTATCAAACCAAAGGTAAGATAAGCCTAATTTATCCAATGTATTTTTTATTTTTACTAGCCACGGGTTTCGATATATATTCAGATCAAACATTATTTTCAGAATATCGTAAACAGTATGGGACAATTTTGATGTTTTGCTCTCGATTATTTTAATCCAAAAGTTTAACATTCTGCACTCAATTAGTTTCTTGATACTGTGTTTACCGACCTCTCCATATGTCATGCAATTTGCAGTAAATTTACTCACATGAAGAAGACGTTTATAATAACGACTTTGAAACATTTCAACATCTTGAAGATTACTTTCAAGACCCCACAACTCACTTCCATATAACAAAATCGGAAGTACCAATTTTTCAAACAATTCTAATTCAATATCAACTGGTAAACTCAACTTTATTGATTTGGAACGTAAACTGAACAATGCTTTTTGTGCTTGACTTATTTGTTTTTTCCGAGCTTTCGAAAAGCGGTTATTATAATTCAAAACTGTTCCAAGATATGTATACTCATCAACAACCTCTAGCTGTTGATTATTGAAAGTAATGATGGGTAAATTGCGGATCTTACCACGAGAGAATACGACAATTTTTGTTTTTTGTATATTTACATTCAACGACCAATCTTCACAGTATTTGTAGACAGCATTTAATGCTTCTTGGAGATCATTTTCAGATTCTGCTAATACAATGGTGTCATCAGCGTATAATAGGGTAAATAACTTAAGATATACACATATATTTCTCTCGAGGAGTTTTTCTTTCAGGCCATTCGTAAGTAAATTAACACCATTGCAATTTTTTCTCAATGTATTGTCAAAATCATTGATAAAGATTGCAAATAATAATGGAGATAGATTATCTCCCTGTCTTACTCCTATATTACATTCAAAGAACTCAGACCGTTGTCCATTGCTCATAACATAAGATTTTGCGTTTTCATACATATTTTGGATCACCTTGAGAATTTTGCCATTGATGTTATACTTAAGTATTTTAGACCACAATAAATGTCTTTTTACAGAATCGAATGCTTTCTTATAATCAATGAATGCGCAATAAATTCTTTTCTTTTGAGATAGATAAATATCTATCAGACTGTAAAGAGTAAATATATGATCTAGAGTACAATAATCCTCACGAAATCCTGCCTGTTCTTCACCCATCAGGTTGCAAATATCAAAATATAAAGAAATTCGGTTATTCAAAATAGATGTGAACAGTTTACCTAAGCAACTTAACAATGTAATTGGACGATAGTTATCTGGTTCATTCACTGAACCCTTCTTTTTGTATATTGGGCAAAGGATACCTATTGTCCAGTCTGTGGGAACTTTGCCACAATCCAGTATTAAGTTAAACAGCTTTGTGAGCAGTTTCATCATAGGTTTGCTGCTATACTTTATCATTTCATTTAATACTAAATCATCACCGGATGATTTGTTATTTTTAAGCTTCTTTAATTGATTTTCTATCTCCTCTTCCAAAATTGGATAATTTAGTTCAAGGCTGAAACAATTTGCTTCATTAGGTGTTGATTCCTCATCTATAGTTCGTCTGTTTTTAACATCGTCTCCTTTATTCAGTAATTCAAAAAAATCTTTGAAAGAATCAATTGATACATTTGAACGATTCTTGGGCTTGGAATTCGCCTTGCTAAGATATTTCCAAAGGTCGCCAATGTTATTATTTTTTACTTTCCTCAAATTGTCCTGAAGGTCAGAAACATATTTTGACTTTTTCTTCTTCAAAACTGTTTTGTATTGTTTGCGTAAGGTATTCAAAACTAATTCCATTTCCATTTTCATATTTTCATTTCTACATTTTTTAATTCTATTTCTTAATGTTAAGAAATTCTTTCTCAAGTTCTTACATTCTTTATCAAACCAAGGCTTCATTTTCGGAGATGCAGTGGTAACAGTCGTGCCAGTTTTTTTCTGCCGTGACATACCACATAGAGTTGCAGCCTTAAAATATACTTGTTTTATTTGATTTACTATATCATTGACAGATTGAATACTAGTTTGGGGCATATTTCTAGTAACCTCTATCATTTCTAATATTTTGTTTATTTCATCTTCATCTAAGGAGTTTGCAAATGTGTGAGTTAATTCTGAATTCCATTTATAATATTTCTTTTTCAAGTGAGAATCATTATCGTTATTGGTGTAATGACTCTTCTCTTCTGGAAATATTTTTTTCTTAACATATTTCATGGAAACAAATATTGGACTGTGTTTATCTGACAGACATTTTTCAAAGTTATCAACAGTAAAGTCTTCAATATGATCAATGAAATTTGCAGAGACAATACAATAGTCAACTGTGCTTGCGTCGGCGCAGGTTAATGCACCCTTACCAAAATCTTGCCCAAAGCGGCCATTTACAATGTGCATGTCAGTAGCTTGACATAGATTAATCAGTTTGCGACCGTTAGCATTTACAAACTTGTCTTCGTTAGATCTTGGTGGATAAGAACAAGTTGAGGGCATGTCTGCATTATCTGCCGACAAAATGACATTAACAGAAAAGGTAGAGTCATCATCTTCAATATAATCTATTAGTGATCCTGATCTTGCATTGAAATCTCCTATCAAACAAACTGGCAACCCCAGGGTACCATTAATTTTCATTAAATCATATATAATATCTTCAAATAAATCATCATCGTAGTATTTAGAATTTTCATGTGGCATATATACCGCACCAATTATAAAAGCAAAGCCATAAGCACCTTTATTCACTTTGAGCCAAAGGACAGAATCACTTTTGAAAACATTTACATCTAGTTGTTCAACACAATTTCTCAAACATTGTTTGAAAATGATACATAAGCCATGGTGTCCACCAAGACGTGGGGAAGATTTGTCATTATTCTCTTTACAAATCATCGTATAGTCAATCAGTGGCAGGTCAATGTATTGAGATCTAGTTTCAGATAAACATATAAAATCAAAATCTTTTATATAGCACTCTAGTATACCAAGATCAAGTTTTTTCTTTAGACCACATACATTTAGCCCTAATATCTTGAAGTTATTATTCAAACCCAAATCCAAATCATCAGATAAAATGGTACCTGCTAATTCCTATTTTGACAGTGAGAATTTCTTTAACTGATCTTCAGTCCATCCAAGGCGGAAGAGATCATCACCTGTCTCCACTATGTATTTATCCTCCTTCCCATTCTTTGCAACAACGCAATGAATGCGGCCATCGATCGTCCAGATTTTCTTGGTGCTTTCTGCTCTTCGAATTGCGTGGAAAAGCTTGGCTCTTTGGGCAGTCAGGTCTTCCTCGATGTAGATCCCTCTGAGTTGGTCGTTCTCTCTTAAGCGTCGCTTACTCCTCATTAGCTCAACTTTCCGCTCCCGTCTGACAAACTTCACGATGATGGGCCTATGTCGTTCTTGCTTGCTGGGAGTAGAGGGTCCTCGCCGCTTTGATGTGGGCAGACGATGACTCACACTGATGTCGTCTGCGGTGATGTTGACATTGATCCTCCTCGCCAAAGCTACTACCTTCTCGGTGGTGTTCTCTCCATCTGTTTCCGGCACGCCGTAAACTCGTACATTTTCCCGCCGACCATATTGCTCTAGACGATCGATATCATTTTCCAGCTTCACTTGTTGAGATGGGTGAGATGGCAACGGCGTTGGTCTCATCTGCTCTATCGCAGTTGTCACAGCCACCTTGACAGCCTGAGTCACTGCCTGGATGATAACCGGTTGTATGGCCATCAGAACCTTCGTGATTATATTTTGCATATCACCATCAGAAACTTGGGCGCAAGCACATCATCCCGGTTGCAATGTCCAGATACGCGATGGGTATGTCTACGCGCGCTGCCACTGCTCTGTTGCGTATCATCATAGATACGCAAGATAAAATTTGTACGCAAAATAAAATTTTAGATTTTATCTGAGAGATAAAATGTCATCTCTTCTTCTTCTTCTTCCAGTAGTGTGCATAAACCTCCACGGAGTATCGTCGCACAACAGTTGGTTGTCTATCGGCTAATTAAACGTGTTGCTCGTAGCAAAGCTCAATGAAAATAAGTCCAAAAACGAACGCATATACACTATATACAAATTGTTCTCATATTTTGAGTTAGTTTAAGACGACATCTCTGACTCGTGTCTTGAAGATGTCGATCGATGGTGAGATGACCACATTTTCAGGTAGACCGTTCCACAAACGGATGGTGTTTGGGAAGAACGTATCCTTCAGTAGTGATGTGCGTGATCGTGGGATTAGAAATCTCTTGCTGTGGCCTCTGGTTGGAGTGTTGAGCGGTACCAACTGGTCGTCGGGGATGTCAATCAGATGGTTGGTGATTCGGTACATCATAGTAAGCTTTGACACTGCTCTACGATGTTGCAGGGTCTTCCACTGAAGCGCATCAATCATGGTTGTGACGCTACATCGTCTTGAGTAATTGTTCATCACATAGCGAGCTGCACTCCGTTGCACAGATTCTGCCTTGGAAATGGCTTTGCTGGTGTGGGGATCCCACACACAACTTGCGTACTCCACGATAGGCCGAACAAGTGTGTTGTAACAGGCAGCTTTGGTTTCCTTGGAGCATGACTTACCGGGCAAGTTTCTCCTTAAGAAGCCAAGTGTCTTCATTCCCTTTTTGGTAATGTTGTCAATGTGTCTGTCAAAGGAGAGATCACTCGAAATCTCAACGCCCAAGTACTTGACAGATTCATCTCAGAATACCAATTTCATTTTAAGAGATAAAATAAAATATTTTAAAGATAAAATGACCTCAGAATACCGCCCCTGGGCTTTACAAGAAGTTGTGATTGATCAAGTTAATTACAACTATGGAAGGACAGCAATATCAGCATCTAACATGCAAATTTATTCCAAATATTTTCCAGATAATGAATCATACATGCATCATTCTGTAGAAGATTCAGTGTGATTCTCCTGCTAACTAATGAGAGTGTGCAAATTTTCTGAAGAATTATGGCAAGGATGGATTTCCATATATTTGCGATTGATTGGATCTATCATAACTCTTGTAAGAAGGGGACCCTTAATTTATTATTCGCTTTATGTTGCACAACAAATTCAACAACATAGAAAGTGTTCAAATTCCCTTCACTACAATGAACAACCGAGAAGTTTTCATCGAAAATCGGTTAACCAAAAAGGCAGTTTCGTCGTAAACTCTATTTTGCAATATTTCGTCAGCTTTCCCGGTTCAAAATTTCCCCAAAAGATCTCCCAGCTGTTCATTGTCATTTGACGGGCATTTTAAATGCATTTACTGTGTGGTTGCATTCGTCGTGCATCGTGAAAGCGAAAACCCCCTAATATCCATCGGGAGTGTTAACATGGTTAAGATCCCCGATGATATTTTCAAGGAGCGAAAAGAGGAGGATAAAAGAGGCAGAGGGAGAAGATGACATAAGCATTAACGGGAAATGGAGGCTAAAAAGTGCTAGCTTTTTTAGATGATATCGAAAAGAATAATTTCAAGATCTATTTTATAAGGCTATATTGACACTAGCATATTGCTAAAAGGGAATGAATTATGACTAAGAATAAAATAATGATAAATGCAAATTAAGGAAAACTATTAAAGAATGATGAAATATTAGAATATGAATGCCATTATCATCCCCTTTGGAATTGGCTCAGCACACAAAGGCTTGAAAGATAAAACCTAATGGCCCGTATTTTGAAGTCGGGTTTAACTTAAACTCAGGTATTAAGTTGTGGTTTAAGTATGGGAAGCCAAAAGTATCAAATTTTTTATTAAGTTGTATGTTTCTTTTGTTTACTGCGCTCTTTCCTGATTCATCGATGATGAAGACAATCATCTACTAACTTCGCAATAATGAATGATTTGAGAGCCGAATGAGCTGAAGTTTGATATCTCTACTGTAAGTGATTATGTAACAAGTGGCTGTCCATACTTAAACCACAACTTTAAACCTGAGTTTAAGTTAAACCCGACTTCAGAATACGGGCATATGATTTAGTAAAAAAAACAGTAATCTTCTTTTATTTGCACCACAATCATCTATTTGTTTATGCTGATATGGGATATATAGGATAATAGTGTTTTAGAGAGAGAAGATGGAATGTCCATGAATAATTTAAAATATTGTAACACAGCCCCCCCCCCCTCTCATTTCTCCGAAGAAAAAGGAAAGAAACTCAGTTTATATCTTGCCCCTCGAAACCTGCAAAGCGCCCCATGACGTTTACGTGATGAGAGAGCATTGTTACGTCACGCACGCCCCGAACTCATGACGCATCACGTAGTAACACAAACAAAGAAATATTAACGATGTATTGTTTGATTATTAAGTGATTTTATTCTATTACCTCTTTGGATTTATATAAGGATTATGGGATTTCAGCAATGTCAAATAGCAGGTTTGTCGATCATTTCATTTTTTGTCCTTTTTTAGTACTATCTGCATTGAAGCATACAAAAAAATTTGTTGTTTTGCCTCTATTTCGCGCAAAATATGACTCGGTCAATACATTCTGGACAAATTGGTAATAAGCATTTTGTATGGTCAGCCAAAGGCCTATTAACACTTAACAAGGATACAAAAAACATGATAATTATATTGCATTACTTCAATTCGATGTAATTTAATTTCAGTTGAGTGCATTTTGATGACGAATGCAATAAAGTGAAATTGTTAATACAAATAGACATCAGAGATCGAAAGAAGGCGTAATGGCAAAATAGAAGCATGGCGGGTTAGAGTCTAGGGGTCTTGGTAATGGTCATCATATTAAGGGCTAAAGCTACCCGGATTGATTTAAATGACTACTCTCATTTTATATAAAAAACAGTTTCAAGAAATGTTAAACAAGCAAAACGTAACGCCTCTATCGGAACATTAATTTTGCACCAATTATTTGCTGAAAATTGTGATAACATGTTGTTTTATAACTAACCAAGTACTGTTGTATAATCATTAAACACACAATTCCTATCTGAATACACTGTTGCAATCATGATGGAGTATATGTTTCTGAAAACTTAATTAAGTGATACAACTATGAATGACCGAATTATTTTGAAGGTCACCCTGACCCATCAATATTTCACTCTTCTTTGTAATAACAAAACAAAAAACAACACCGTGAAACAATCATGATTAAAAGCTAATTCGAAATTAACGAGCTAACTTTGATAGGTTAGAAAGACTTGGTCTAATTTAAGAACACTATTTGCTGAAGGCTCGCTTGCAATGCGAGGAATTAAATCCAGACCTATTAATCAAAGCCGCTTCTTCGAATTCAGATAGACAATAAACGTACTGGTTAACCAACATGACCAACCGCTAGTAGAAGATGCCGATGATAATTCTTGCAATCCCAGTTATTTTTTTTCATATCGTGGGATTTGTTGTCATTTCTTGCATGAGAGTTGAATGCACTAAAGATGACGTATGAATGATGCAATGGAAAGTGTTATTCAACTTCGTAATTTAACATTATGTATTTTGCAGTCTTATGTGATATAAGAGAACTTGGTCTGCTCTCCAGGGGGCAGTCTTATGTGATATAAGAAAACTTGGTCTGCTCTCGAAGGGGCAGGGATGGCCTCTTTTATGGACCTTTTGAAAAAGAAACGAATGATGTTAAGGCTCAAGTGTCCATACATCAACACGGGACTTCATAATCATTGGCAATATAAAATTCAAATTAAAATATCTAGTGTCAATATAGTTAATAAATCAGATTTATGCCATAGAAACAGACAATCTTGAAAACAATTATTTTTATTCATGAATCATTCCGTGTTCTGGTTATACTGTACGTTAGATGAATAAGATTTTCTGCCAAATATCAAGGAGCTTCCAGCTCCTTGCAAATTTATTACTAATTCCACCTCGGGCAACCGATGTCTCTCTTGTACATGCACATATAGTACAATCATAATCTGTTGTGTCGTCCTTATGTAAATAGAATGGTATTTTTGTTAATTAATGCATATGTGTTGAAATACAAGTATTAATACTACAACGTGGAGATGAAAAGTGAGACAAGGAAAACTACAGTATTCATTATTACATTTTAATATAATAACTTATGCATAGGCCATAGCCGTATTGATAAACTTTGAGGTCTTAATCTGGCACCACCGTAAAACACAAAGATAAAATAAAAAATTATTGTAAAGGAACAAACCTTTATGAATTTTCCAATCGCCAAAAGTACTAAACAAGCCCAAAATATGGCACGATTCCAAAAAATGATGGGAAAACGTCTCAAAAGAGTTGGTCAATCGTACAAAATTTCAGTAGACTTATTATTCTTTGAAAACCTGTCTATTGCAGTGTTATGTTATCGGCGTGCATCGCTGATAGCCCCATTATGAATTGTAAATTTAAGAATCTAAACAGACAACTGTGTTACAAATTTTCACATTTCAAAAAAAAAAGAAAAAAAATCATGAAAGTTTGCTAGAGTAGAATCCCGGGAACACCTCAAAATCTTACTGCGCAGCATAAACTGTGGTGTTAACCGGTGTACATACAGGACCACATCAGTTATTTTACACTGGTGTTAAATTGGTGGTGTTAGTTTTACACCTATAGGTGTTATTACAACATATTTTGTTGTTACATTTACACTCTTTGGTGTTATGTTTAATCTCTAGGGTGCAATTTTAACACCTTAGGGTGTGGTCCTCTATTAACGCCAATTGGTGTCAGTTTTAACACGGCAGTTTTTACAGTGTGGGCAAAGCATTGTGTAGAAATGGATAAGAATTAGTATAGGTATTAAACCTCACACATTTCCTGTTATATAAAACTTTTTTTGTAACTTTCCTAAATCGACCTGATCTGTTAAATTGCAGAGAAACTTTAGCACGAAACAATGTACAGAATGATTCTGGGATTTTTTTCTGTAAAATCTTGTTTTGATAGTTCATCGGCATTTCTTCAACCGCTTGAAAATCATCAAAATTTAATTATATTTTAGTTTCGTAATTCATTTTTGCACCAAGGGCCTATATACTCCTTTTATATATTCATTTTATATTAATGATAGATTCTCCTTGCTGTCGGCTTATCGACTAGACATTCGGTAAAACAAAAGAGTAGAGGTTAGTCCCACGCAAGTCAAAAGGAGATGACAATACTTTAGCCACCTGGCCACTCAATTGTTATCGGCGTTGTTTAAAGATCACAAAAGCCTATTGTTCTGAGTTAACCCGTGGTCAGATGTCATAGCAAATGAAAAATAGGGAACAGGTTCATTCGATAAAGAAAATCATGACAATGGCTAGGGATGAGTAACTCAGTGGTTGAAATTAAAGAGCTAAATCATAAACAAAAAAGCTGCAACCATGCTCCATGCAAAACAGTATCATTGGATATTTGGTTGATTTATACGTTTAGGGTGTGACAACTCGCCACTTGGGTTAAAGAAAGGAATAAAAATGTTAACATTACAGGACTAAGTGGCAAATTGATGATGATGATGATGATGATGAAGATGATGATGATAATGATGATTGATGATTATGATGATCGTAAAGAATGTGAAGATTATGATGATGATGATGATGATGATGTTAATGATAATGGTTATCGTGGTGGTGATGATGATGATGACTAATACGACGACGATGATGATGGTGAGAACATTTCGTACAATTTTAAAAAAATAATCTGTTAAAGATAGGATCTGGACGCCCTGTAAAAAACATACGACAACACTCCTCCAGAAAAGATGAGAAGATTGCCTTAATATTTCCAGAAATTGAAAAATGTTTTTGCTTTTATATTTCTTCACATCATATCAACTATATCAACATATCATACCTTGTCTATTGTTGAAACTATTAAAGTAGAGATATAAAATCATTTATCAACCAGTTTTCTCAACTTATGGTCGCACAACTATTATATACCTCTCATAAGCTGTTTGTACAGCCATGATCAACTTTGATCTGAATTTTAAGACACCCTCATGACTATAAAGGTCTTAGTCTAGGGGCACTGTGTTGTAAACAAACAAATCCCAGGGAACCTTTTATCCCAGGTCAGCGATGTAAAATATTCTAAACGGTGCATACCGATACAGTTAATATTATGTCCCATGTATATAAAATTGGGGCTTAGTTGTGCAAATAGAATAGCAAAATGTCTCTTTAATTTAAAAATATTTCAAGTACCACAGCGATCAAGATGTCTCAAAAAGAAATTAAGAACAAAAAAATTCCTCTCGCTTAAATGTCAATCAATTTACGTTTGTAATGCTCTTTCGGCTAAAATTTCTATTGACCAACGTCTTTATCCGACGGTATTCTTAATAATTGTACAAGATAAGATATGTGACATTTGCGATTAAGTTTCATAACATTGTTTGCAATGATGAAAAGCACCGAGACACCTCAATTTAGGGATAAGTACAAGATAATTGATTAAACTTTGAATTGAATGTTTCCTGCTAATCTTTTCTTGTCAAGGTTTATTCCCTGATATCACAGCGCAGTTGTCAATTTAATCAAGAATTAAAGGGAAATCCATCCCAAATTAAACATTGCTTTTAGAGGAAAAAAAAACAAAAGTGGATTGGTGAAAGTTTTAACCGTTCTGGACAAACATGAAGAAAGCTATGATTTTTTAAAAGGATTACTCTATACTACAATACGTAAGAGGGCTAGTATTTATTTGTTTTTCTCAAACGTTTTTACTTCAAATTACATTTTTCTTTCATGAGGAATAAAAATATCCCTCTTGAATTACATTATGATTACTGCCCCAAGGAAGAAGGTACCTTAAGGAAAACCACAAATGCTCGATCATTAACTACGTGGCAAATGAGAACATTAGGGTTCACTACCACTTTTCACAATTTTAAGTATACGTAGTCTTAGTGATCTAAGTTTGAAAACAGATATACTTTCCTATTGCTTTTCCGATTTCGTTCAAATTCTTAAATTCTATTTTACTTATATTTTTCTTTTCTCACACAACATTTTGTGACCAAGGTTGGGTTCCCATTTAAGATTCTCGGAAGATTCGAAACAGCCAAAGAAAACACCGTGAAATCTAGATCATGATAAAGACTAAAATAGAACGAATTTAGTATAAGACAATAGACATAAAAATCGTCACGAAGCGAGACAATATGCACGAATTCTACACTACAGTGAATTTGGCATAAGACCAAAAGAAAAGCAGCTGCTATTTTATCCGAATTTGCATATTTATAATTAAAATGATCACAGCAGAAAGAATTGCAATCAGTCGCAATGCCAGAGATCGAGCATTCGAGCGCAACTTAACCCTATCTAACCAATCGGAAAAGCGCTTTTGGGACCTCTGGGGAGCATTTCATCAATATTTTTCGTCCGACAATTTGTTAGGTCTAGGCCACCTTCCTCGATATTTAGGGCACACATGAGTATTACAGACCCCCATTCACTCACGTGTTATATCATAGCTCATCAAAAAATCATTAAAAATCAATCCCTCGATAGATTTTGCTTTAATTCACTGACATTAGTCACAATTAACAGTACATTAAGACTTGATATGTTAATAAGGTACTTGACCAGCTCAATCAAAAGTTAAATGGCCTGAAATAAGACTAACCATAATTTCGGCCAGTTCATCGCCAGAAAAACCAGAACTGCATTGTGGGTAATAATGATTAAAATGAAATACAAAAATGCAGTCTAGCCTTCGTAAATGCCTTGATTATGAAAGAGTATGAACATAGCATTATGTCTATCGTTTTTCTTTTGATATACAAACATTTGATCTATTGTTAATGAATTATTTTAATCAATAAAGTCATGTGATCTTTACTTACGCCTGTCCGGCATGCTTTGCGCGCGGTTGAATTACTCTCATGTGCCCTTTACTGGCTGCGCTAAAAAGCACTATTACTATGGCGGCAAGTTTTGTAATTCTTTACTCTACTCATCTTTCAATTACTTTTAA
This sequence comes from Lytechinus variegatus, assembly GCF_018143015.1. Lineage (NCBI taxonomy): Eukaryota > Metazoa > Echinodermata > Echinoidea > Temnopleuroida > Toxopneustidae > Lytechinus > Lytechinus variegatus. The sequence goes on from NC_054753.1 coordinate 7,905,742, forward strand.
TTATATATTTTAAACATTTTTTGTCACACATGGTCAAAACGTTGATCATGATAATGAATTATCGACGTGGAAAACATGACCGAGTGTATCCGGGGGAGGGGCTACAATCCCTCTTGATACAATATTGATAAAAATCAAGTTGGTTCACATTCAATGTAATTGGTGCAATTTTGTTAAGAGGAAAATTATTTTGCTTTTTTTCTAATGAAACTTCAATATCTTCAACGAATAACACTCACTAAAAAGACATGAAAAGTTAATACTGATATTTTATCTAATATAATGAAATGAATGAGTGAAAAAAAATTGGCTCATATAGGCCCGCTGTTTACCAAATTGCTAATTACATCAAATTCAATCTTAAACACTCTCATAATATATACCCAGCAATATACGATAGCACAATTAGGAATAGGCCAAATATTTAACCAGGTGTCGCGTTAGTTGATCGATAAACCAAATTACCCATGTGTATTTAAAGGTGATAATAATGTTCTGGACATATAGATATCTGCGACTTTTTAAATATTTTGAATTCTTCAGTACACTACTGTTTATTTCATTGTTAGACTAGTTAGACAGGAGAACATTTACCATATAGTTTCGTCATAAATTAATAGAAGAATGAAAATCAAAATAATTCATGTACTTAAAAAAAGAATACTCCAGATATCGGTTTTCATATGCGATTTGAGACAAAAGCTTCATCTACTTTAATTATTTATTGTTATTCATTCACTTCATTTTATTGGGGGTATTTATTTCAACATATCTTTTAACCACGTTTATTCCATATCAATAGAATTCCTCGGGTGTTGCACAGGGCAATCAACAGAATATTTCACAGCTTTCTTTTGACGTTACAAACATACTTTTTTTGTCCTAAATTATTAGAGGTGATCGTCAAGTAATGTTGGGTGTGTATGACGAAATACTGAACATTTTCAGAACGCTAAATAATAGTCAGAGAGCTGCATTGGAAAGTTTATATCAAATAACTACACTGACGATTCTTGAAATCAGAATAAAATGAAGCGATCACTTTATGTTACCGAAATTATCATATATTTTGTGGAAACTATTACATAAGCATTTGTATTTTTCGTCATGGTCGAAACTTTTACAACTTACATCTTAGTTTTACATTTTACATCGTATATATTTTAAGGGGCATTAGCCAAAAAGCCCAAAATAAATGTGTACCCCAAGTCATTCATAAAAAGAAATCGGACAGGATTAAGATTCTTTTAAGATGCCTCGCCTTGCATGGGAAAGTATACGACCATTTTGAAATTCGATTGGTGAAGTCTGCATGACAGTTTTAAAACCCAAATTAACCCCCCCCCCACAAAAAAAATTTTTATATCTGACGTTACTTTGGTTCCAAACTCAATAGTCCTACATGGGTGTACTGGATGATTGAATGATGTAGGTATCAGAGTATTGAAATCCTATAACGCCCTCGATGGCTAATTTAGAGTGGTTTTGAATTTGGAGATTTGAAATTCACTTAAGTTTAAAACATGGAATCACCAATCACATACGGGAGTATCGGTGTTCGATCTTACAGAATAGGGAGTTCCGCTCCCACAAGCCACAACGAACGACGTATTTAAAGGCCTGGTCACACCACCCGAGCGTTGTTGGAGCAGTCGTGGAGCGGTAGGGAAAGAGGGTCGAATTTCGCTCACAAAATTGGGGGAAAATCGAAAAAAAATCGAAAAAAAACAATCGAAATCGAAAATGGTGAACGGTAGCGAGTGGTGATGATTTTTTTCTCTCCGCTCCACGACCGCTCCAACAACGCTCGGGCGGTGTGACCATGCCTAAAGATTACAGTAAATGTATTGAAAAAGTCCGTCAAATGACAATGCACAGCTGAGAGGTCTTTGTCGAAAATGGGCGAACCGGAAAAGTATTTTCATCCTAAGTTTCGGAACTGACGAAAAATTGCAAATAAATTCATGTCGTTTGTCCAATGTCAAGGACGAAACTGCTGCTTTGATTGTTAATTGTCACGAAGCACAATGACTTTCAATGTCATTGAGAAATTATGGCGCGTATGTTTGGTAGCCTTGAGAGTCTTAACATGCCCACATTTCAATCCTTGCGCACCGATATTTACCCTGGTTTGATTGTTATACAACAGGTTTATCTATTTGTTTTTCGGTTAAAGTGGTTACTTTGTATCAATTAGCATATTGATACACTGTTAATGAGATATAGATGGATAATTCAAAATCCAAGGGACGTTGTATTTACTATAGGCCCATTTATTTATAGTACAGTAGCAGAGTACAATAGTATTTTAATGGGACAGATCATTGATTGTTTTCAATGGATAGTAGATTTACCATTATTATACTAACTCGTCTGATCTTTTATCGTCTCGGTTTTTAATTGTGCTGTTGCTTCGAGTAATTCCATCGGTCTAATCATTAACTTACCCTGATCTGGGGCCCGCTATAGAAAGCTTAGCAATCATTAAAGACATTTTTTAATGATTTATTGCATTGACAAAAATGTCCAACCTATCGTGAAAATCAAGCATAAGATTAATCGCAAAACGTTGTGTTACGACAGGGGTGGCGGAACGTATTTTCGTGTTTTTTTGCGGGGGAGGAAAAGCCAAAAATTGTAATTATGTGCCAAAACGCATTTCTACCATGAGATAATCATCTGTGTGAAGAAGTTTTTTATTGTAGTAATTAATTTTAGCATAGATTATTCAGTGATTTTTAATTGATACGATATATATTTAAGTTTTATTTTTTTCGCAAGCGAGCGGTTTGGACAAAAATATATCTTTAGTTTGAAAACGCGCCTTTTGGTCAATGGGCGACATGGGCCTAATTACTGTTAAAATGGTATCCCCGCGAAATGTTACGAGCGCGAATCATGAGCTCAAACCTTTGGAACCAGGAACAGAAAGAGTACCTTTAGTTAATAAACAATAATTGATGCGAGCGCGAAAGACGAGCTTAAAATGTGTGATATTCCAACCTGAAAACAGGACATTTTTTGCGTTTTTTTAACAATGAACACCTGGACCTGGCCTTGGATGATTATCTATTGTTACTGGCGGTGCTGTGACAATGCTCAGCACCGCCAGTAACAATAGACTAATCCTCTGTGGATAGGTCCATGAATGAACAGAACCATGATGACAGCGCGAAGCGCGTTCAAAAAAAATGTGGGATTTTCTAACATAAAATGTATTGTGTTTTACTTCAAAAGGGTATTTAATTTTGAAAAAGGGTATTTTCATTTTGAAAAAGGGGTTTTATTTTCCAAAAGGGATTTTTTTGGGGGGCACCCCCTGCCCCCCCCCCCTGCGGTTCCGTTGCCCCTGTGTTACGGGACCCCTGGTCATTTTGAGCTTATCAAGACAACATTGACTTTGAGAACCGGCATGCTAAATAGCCTATCATAGACCATGATCTGATCAAATCGAGGGTGAGTTGAATCATTATAGTAGTGGGTTTAATCGTCCCGACATAGTTGATTGACACGTCATTTACGATAATGCCCCGTTCAACATCAAGTATAATGACTACTCGAATTTGATATTTGCTTAGCATATTTACACTCAAGACAATGGCATGATTACAATTAGTTATATCTCCTGTCATAGATTCGTTGAAACAATGACATCGGTCATGTCGGTTGCTAGATCACTCAACCAAATCATGGACCCACTACTCTGTCAGTCGAAAACACCAATCGTGGATGCCTTTATGGCTACGTACCTCTCACACGGTGATCAATATTTCACTATCAGATCATCAAAGAGTAAAAGTAAGAAAAAAAAGAAAAAGAAAGAAAGGAAAGAAGGAAGAAAGAAAGAAAGAAAGAAAGAAAGAAAGGAAGGAAGGAAGGAAGGAAGGAAGGAAGGAAGGAAGGAAGGAAAGAAAGAAAGAAAGTAAGAAAGAAAGAAAGAAAGAAAAAAGAAAGAAAGAAAGAAAGAAAAAAAAAAGAAGGAAAGAAAGAAAAAGAAGGAAAGAAAGAAGGAAAGAAAGAAAGAAAGACGGAAAGGATATTTACATGTTGCTGATTGGTGCGTAAAATTTTGAACATTGTATTTTAAGAAAAGCGAGTCTGGTACGGGGTGGTGTCACGTCTGTTTAACAGGACGGGCGGGGGAAACCACCTTACTTAAAAATTGTCATATATTGCAATGGTGTCATAAATTTGCCCGCCATTAGCCTTACTTCTCTTTTTGATATCCTCGATCATTTCTTTTTTTCCTCCTTTTTATTACTACTTAAAAATTATGGGGCCAGTCGCCCTTTGACCCCTTGCAGCACACGTACCCCCACCCCTAAATTAGATACCGACAAGAACCAGACCAGGGGGCTCGTTTCAAAAGAGTCGCAACCGTTGTAACTTTGACATGGCAACCATGATTTTGATTGGCAGCTGAGCCCTGTTGCCATGGTATTTACCATTAAGGCAAAGTTACAAGAGTTGCAAGTCCTTTATGAAAAGGGACCAAGTACTCCACCAACTCCTCTGTAACTCCTGAGTTAAAACCAAATTTTTAGATTGATCACTGTGTGATCACAATAATGATTATGCTTTACCGCCACCACGCGTACGTTATGGGTATTTTTTACCGATTATTTAGCGTCGCCCCCGGGGCGTGGCCGCGCTCTGCTTGATTTTAAATTAATATTGCAAAGTATTTGGATTTGGGGATTAAATTTCCTCTGCATGTCAACTAATTTTCTTTTTATGAAGATAATGCTGCATTTTGAAGATGTGATATAATCAAGACATTGTCAGAAATACATGCGGGGTGTAGGCCTACATAATGAGGATTGCTTCTGAATTGTTAAATGCCCTCTGAAAAGATAGTTCGTTGCCCATATCAGAGGTTTATCTTCTTGGTAATAAAAGAGCGTATAAAACATTTTGAAAAAAGTACATTTGAAATGTCAATATTAATAAAGTGCATTATTTCCTTATTATAGCTTGATTGCGTTTTGGTTTATAGACATAGCATATAAACAATAATAATAGTAGTGATATATCCAATCTCTGTTCTCTAGAAATCTGAATGTACAAATAGATCAATAGATAGTAGGTAGTTTTTTAATCTAGTAAAGCTAAAATTTATATTAAGTGGAGATTTTCTTCGAAATTCAGGGTAGAGGGAAATCGATGCCAGTTGAACAAGTTACGTTGATTTTATACACTAGTCTAACATGTCTAATATATGATAAGGGGGACAGTGGCGTACATAGGATTTTCCACAGGGGAGGCAAAACCGTCCGCCAAAAAATTTGACAAGCAAAAACAAAACAAAAAAAGGTCTTCAAGTTCGTCAGGGGGGCAATAAAGGTCTTCAAGCTCGTCAGGGTGGGGGGTTGGGATACGTCCTTTGCATGGGTTTTGGCTCGTCAGGGGGGGGCAGACTACCCCCCCCCCCCTCCGTAGGTATGCTAGTGGGGGGAGTGTGCATGAGGGTTAATTCGAAAATGACGTGCGAGAGAGAAATAGTGGCAGGAGAGGGGTGGTGTGTGCAGAGAGACAGAAAATGGTGTGTGTGCAAATATAATAGTGAGGGTGGGTGGACGGGTGTGTTTTCGAGAGGGTGAGTGTGTGTGGGTGTGTCTGTGTGCGTGAGGATGTGTGACAGGGTGAGTGGATGTGTGTGTGTTTTCCAGAGGCTGTGAGTGTGGGGGTGTCAGGGTCGTGAGAGCGTGTGTGAGAGGGTGGGTGTATTTGTGTTTTCGAGAGGCTGTGTGTGTGGGTGTCAGGGTGCGTGAGAGCGTGTGTTTAGAATATAAGGATCAAGAAAAGAAAATAGCTATTAAAATGGGGAAATTAGGGCGGCACTTGCAAAAATGGGAAACAGTAAAATTGTGACAAGGTTAAGTTGTAAGTCTTTATTTACTTTCAATATATGTAATGCTTCTCCCGTGAGCGGGTTATATTCAAAATTGTTCATCGAATTGTTTTGTACTTTTAAACATGATTTATTTATGATGAGTGTGAGCAGATCTTCTGGGCAGTGGTGTGTTGTTTGTGTGTGTATACGTGTGTGTTTGTCTGTGTGTTGGGGCGGGGGGAGGGAGGGGGAGGGGGAAGTTTGGTCTTTAAGCATTTTTATAACTGATTTCATTCAATTCTGGTTTTATTGTGAAAATGGTACATGACAAAAGTCCGAAGACTCATATTATCACATTTACAAAGTAAAAATGCACATGTATATTATTAAAAGATTACAATATATCAAAATTCTAGTGCTAGACAAATAATCAACAAATAAAGCCAGAAAAAATAATTTTGGACAATCTCAAAAAAAGATTAAAATTGATTGAAATTATAACATTGTAAAACTATAAATTTCATTGTTTTTTAAGATATATATGACTCATGATTTTATTAAGTAAGTGAAAAAGTGAAATATGAATTGTAAAGTATTATGTATGATTTGAAATGTTAAATTGAAATGTTATGTAACTTTTTGTTTATGATATCAGAATAAAAACATTATTCAAAACAAAAAAAAAGTGTGTGAGAGGGTGAGGGCGTGTGTGGGTGGATGGGTGCGTAGGTCTAAATGAATGTGCGTGTTGGTGTGAGGTTGCGCAATGTGCGTGTGAGTCAGATAGAAGTCATGGGCATGACGGGATAAAGGATGGATTGGCGAACACAGAAGAAATGTGTGTGCGAGGTGAGGGTGAAGTAGTACGTGCAAGAAAGAAGGGAGAGAGAGAGAGAGAGAGAGACCGGCGCAGAGAGGGGGAGAACCAGACAGACCTTCATAGACAAGCATGACAAGAGACAGTAGATAAATACACAAGGTGTCGTAGCTGACCTGGGCCCTGTTGTACAAAGAGTTACGATTGATCCGATCAACGTAACTCTATGGAAATCCATCAGTGTCATAATTTTTTCTACGAAAAATTTGCCCAATGTCCTCTTTATGCAAAGAGAAGCGCAGTGAATTTTCAAGAAAACAATGAATGCATGAATTTACATCACATCTAGAAAATATTTTGAACAAAAATGCACAATAGATGTTGACGTTGCTGGCCGTCCATAGTTGCGATTGATCGGATCAATCGTAACTCTTTGTACAACAGGCCCAGGTCTCACAATATCTATATATATCCTCAAAATTTATTCACACACGAGATGAGAATCATGAATTTATGGGGCTTTTACCAACGCAACTTAATGATATATTTTCATCAAACAATCCTTTTTTCAAAGAAACGCACTAGTCATTAGATTACCTTTATAGTGTTACAGACTTGCAATCAACGAAAAAACAATAATAAACAAACAATGATGAGTAAATGGGGCAAGTACATTTCAATATCATTTTGAATTATTTTATTGGAACTGAATATTTACTGTGTCTTCTGTATAATTTCAAAGTGACTCTCACTCTCTCCATTATAACATTATAAAAATTGAGGTTATGTATAGAATACGTGAAAATTATTCGTATTGATTTCCCCCTCCGAAATTCGAAAGAAAATTTGGCAACTAAAGTTAACTTATTGTCTTTTAATATAGCTACACTCTTAGCCGTTACGTATAGTATGTTTTTCCCCCTTGATCAATCCCATTCAGAAATTATGGCACACTGCCGATTTTATATAGACTCTTGATTAAACTACTATTCATTTACGCAATGGGCGTCTTCATTATGTCCTTCGTTGTCGTCACAAAAAGGTGACGATTTATTCGGCGGAGCTTGAAGTGGCTCGCGCGCCAGTCCATGTGCTCGTCTACATTTCTATTTGCATTCGCGTGTCATGCTGTGTTCATTCATTCATTTATGGTGTTTGTAATTTTTTTTCTACACAAGATCATAATTCGGATTATTACATTCTTCGTCTCCCTTTTGTATGTGTTTGATCGTAGGCTAGTGGTAAATTGCATACGTAACATCAAATAACTTCGTTTTATAATCGGGTTGCAAGACCTTTATTCTCTATCTCGAGTTCCCTTTCCTGTCTTTTTCGCAATGTTGCCCATTTTTTTCGTTTTATATCAAAACTTGCAATGCATAGGACATTAATTTAAAATTTCTTTACTTGCTTATTCATTTCAGGCCCTACATGACACGTGATTTATTTTATTCTGTATCATTGATCGTCCCCTTCCATTCTCCTTTCTTTCTTTCTTTCTTTCTGTTCTTTCTTTCTTTCTTTCTTTCTTTCTTTCCTTCTTTCTTTCCTTCTTTCTTTCTTTCTTTCTTTTTTTTCTTTCTTTCTTTCTTTCTTTCTTTCTTTCTTTTTCTTTTCTTTCTTTCTCCCTTCCTTTCTTTATTTCTTCATTTCTTTCTTTCTTTCTTTCTTTCTTTCTTTCTTCTTTCTTTCTTTCTTCCTTCCTTTCTTCCTTTCTCTCTTTCTTTCTTCCAGTTTCAAGTAAATAAATTTATTTTCAAACAAGATTATATAAAGGAAAAGGGTTACATTCCAAACCTACTTGTAGTAAAAAAACATTTTAAAAAGCAATATTTTCAATTTCGTTCAGTGAGTACGTTTTTACTTTTTAAAAACACGTTAATTATATAAGCATATTACCGTGATTACGAATAATAAAAAAAAAGAATATCAAATATAGAGAACGTTCCAGTGAAGCTAATTTATATTTCGACAATATGAATTCGTTTAATAATACAAAACGTCGATCATTAATGCTTCAATTATTTTGACAAATTGGTCTACTCCTATCCTTCCTTCATAAAAGTTTAACCGAAAAAGGGAGTACCCTTGGAAAAGTGATTCGATCGGCTCCGAGTCGGCGGCAAATTGAATGTTTATGTAAGAAGAAAAAATCTTTTACTTACTGCCCGTCTTTTGTAGCTGGATCACAAAGCAACAAAAGACCCGACGTGTGTTGTTCTATCATGTACTATATGACATTTAGCACTGAAATGTGACAAAGAAAAACATCCGAATTATTTGGAGCAGAACGCAGCCATACAATAAATGAAGGTGTAAAAAAAGAGCAAAACTTAAACAGCACGGAGAGAAGTACATTTTCTTACTCTTCTCGAGGAAGGTCGAATATATCGTTCGATTTTGAACTTTTCTGTACGGTGCCTTACATTGTTTCTAATTTATCATGTCTACTATTACTTTGAGTTTGGAACTATTTTTTATTGTATTATTGGCTACCTTGCTGGGAGATGATATTCCCTTTTCCCAATTTTCCCCAGTAATCAGCATCATGCTGGTGTCACGTTAAGAAAGGTGTGTAGTTCGTTGTTGCTCTATTAAGTACTAAGCCTAAGGAGAAAGAAAATAATCTTATCTAAATGAACATCTTACATATAGATACTTATCAGTGATAATAGCATTTTGGAACATTTTCTTTCGTTGAAACTTGCTCTTTTCAATATTTCTCATAAGATATGAATTCAGACAATTTAAGTCTTGCGCGGGTGGCGATTCGCCGTCGTTGGTCATCTCATCATCGCGAAAAAAGGTATACCTCGAAAACGTAAGCTCGTTCTCAATAAATTCTCTTTTTTCAAATTTTAAAATGTGTTTATTTTCTCCCCCCCCCCCCCCTCTTTATCTCTCTCTCGTGTTTATTTTACTTATCCTTAAGTATTATTTTACTCACACAAGTTTGACTAAATAGTAAGCCTCATAGTTTTTCTTTCAATTTTCCAGAAATTAGTCATCGCTGTAAATCTCATTTTCCTTTCTTTTGTCACTTTATTCATTTTTGATGCATCTTTCCGTCCCTTTTACTTCCTTTAATGTAAAATGATGCTAAACATTTTTAAATTCCATACAAAGCCAACTTTGTAATTGTACAATCTTAAGACCTACGAATCTGAATTTTAGACCAGTCTTGTCAAGCAACTTTGTGAATGTAAGACTCGGTGTCTGCGAATATGTAATTTGCGCTATATTCAAAAGCTTTTCATCATCAGCATAACGAGAAGGTCGAATCACTAATCGCAATCAATTATTTCCAGTTACATAGCGTTCAAATATATATGATTACAGCAAGGAATATACACAGAACGAATTCCACGTTACTGACGGCCAGCAAAGCGACTGAGAAATAAAGGAAAACATTCTGAAAAAGGGGAGAAATGGTAATTGCATTTCTCAGTGTATTTTGCTACTCCTTTTATAAACATAAACATTAGAACGTGCTTTGAAATTAAACTGGGGTTATTTCCCCGAAATCTCCGAGCCACATCCTTACCATAACTTATACCACCTTCGTCAGGATATACCGTACCCCCACGTTAACTCTTAATGCTACATCAAACACACCGAGTTGTCATCAAAGCATCGTGATGTCACACCAATATTTGTTTTCATACCGTGACTGCTCTGTGGTGTCCTTAATAGTTCCCAAAACGTGGAAAATACATCATCGTAAAAAGTATATTCATTTTGATAACTCGGTCGAATAGAGGATGCGCTGGAGATGAATATGACCGGAAGTGCGTAACCCGCAACTTGAAAACCACCAATGTTGTTTTTCCTTTTGTTATCGGAAAGGATATCAAAAACTTTTTCAATAATTCAAGTTCTTCGTAAACTTTTGAATCATCGACGTTCTTTAACACTTGCAGATTGTTGTGTTGGTGTTGACAAAACCAATTGCACTACCGTACTTCATGTCATGTAAGGGTAAGTCATTACATATTGCTTACATTAATTCATATTACACCTGATAAGAATCCATTCGGATTGTACTTGTGCATGTTAAAGCACATTGACAAAATATTGTTTTCAAGAAGGAAATGAATGAATGTCTTCATGCCCCTATCAAAAGGAATTGAAAATGAAATCTACACTGAAAATCTTTTTTGTTTAATAAGAATCAGAATAAAAATGAGAACAGGGAAGTAAAGCATAGATAAAATCCTGTGTTAAAGCCTGTGTATAGCTTTGGTATTAAGGGTCAATAATGTGATTGATAATCGAATATCATCTAATATGACAGTCTTACTGAAGCGTAGAGACCGTTAGATATTTTTCCAACTGCACTTCTCTGAGAATATTTCAAATATTCAAATCTTATATATATGCTTGTTTTAAATTAAAAAAATGGGCATTCAAGCACTTATCTTATAAATCTAGTGATTAGATATCCAAAAGTTACAGACAAAGAACATATCCTGAAAGTTTCAGCCCATTCCATGATATGGAATAGGATTTAATTGAAAGACAAAAATTTGATCGGGTAACCCGATCAAGTTAAATTTCCATGTAAAATCGCAAAATTTATCCTGTAAAACACATTTTCATTTCATATCCTCCACATCATAACTGTTATAGGGTATATCCATTCATATTAGCTAGCAATGAATTGGAATAGTGATAGGTGCATTTTGGTGGATTTACCAAAACTATACACAAGCTTTAATGATTCAATGGACTGTCAATTTCTAAGAATCCGCAAACTAGTTGCAAGTGAAGTTTCGTTGCTTCACATACCAGTTAATCCTCTTTCCGCGTATTAATTGAAATAACTTCTCGTTATAATCGATTGTTTCATCCGATTTTCTATATATTTCCTATAATGCCACAATTAATTCATTACTACTATTTTAGTTGAGTTTTTTATCAATGAGAAATTGTGAAATTGGTAGTTTTATAATTAGTAACTGTTCAGTTTTTATAATTTGAATATTTCAGTTTTATTCTAGTTATCATTTAAGTAAAAATATTTGTTTGTTTATGTTACCAAGCATTGTTTATCTTTGACTGAGATTTGGACTTTATTTTCATGTATGATATGGTGATTTTTGTTGTTCTTCATGTTTTTATCAGGTCATTGATGAAAAACAGTTCTATGCTGATCTTTTGTTATTGAATAAATATGTTCTAATAAATGATTACTAAAATGGATTATTCAAAAATGTTTTTGGAATTGAAATACAAAAATTATGTCGTTAGTACGACAGAAATTAAAGAGCATTTTTTTATCCACTAGTAGCCTTCATTTTTAAGGAATGAATTCGTGATTTTTACCCCCCCCCCCCCTCCTTCCCTTTTCGAGGGCGGACTTTCTCTTTAAATACCTTTACTGATGAGTGGTGATTATGAGAGCAGATTTCCCGCACGGCCAATGCCCCTTGATATTAGCAGACGATGAAACCGAAGACTAAGTCGCCTGTAAACGATCGGCCTGTTTGTGTTGTACTCGAGTGATGCGCAACATTCTATGACATCACAGACAGAAAGGTGCAGCTAGTCTCGATCCCACAGGATTTGACGGGCATGGGGAAATTTTGCGGGGGGCTTGGGATTTGTAATTAGTGGCTGAAATGTAATTCCTATGCAGATTATAGTGGCAAAGGTTACAGAATATACGTTTTCCCCGGAAGGCGACATCATTCGTCAACATGCAAAAATTAATAAGTCAAGTACTGATAGAAATAGGTAATTACTCATTATTATGTAGAACTCTGATACAACAGTGCTTCATTCATGCCAGAAGTGCATGTTCATCTCTTCATAGGCCCATGCACCAAATTTAGGCCTACACGGAAGTTCCAAACAATGACATAAAGTCCATAGCCTATAGATATTATGGAAATCGTATATATCTGAATGTGAAACACTCCGAATAATGTCTAATCGTGCAGATCCCATTATTATTGTCAGCCAAAAATAAAAAAAATATAAGAAAATGTAGCTCGGTTTCATCTTCACTTGTGACTCGAAAGTAGGTGCTTTGTATACTGCACTTATCTTCATAATTCAGCGTGTGAAAAAGCTCAACATCAACCAAGGATTGAGGAGTCATAAGTGGTGTCTGTTGCTGTAGACTACTAAAACGGAATCATTTTCTTTCTAAGACAAGACGTTGGTTAAAATTAGTTGGCTATGTTTAGCACACCTTTGATTCAGGCTGAGCTTGGATAGCAACCCCTCCCCCATTACAAAACAAATGCTTGGCAAAACCTGAAACACCACTGTCTCTAATTCTTAATACCGACCAACAGGTTAAACGTTTCAGTTTTTTCTGACTTTAGGATAGCTTTTTCTCAATGAAAACTAACCCACCATGACTAAAAGTTGTTGTTTTTTTTTAAGATCCAACCACATAATTCAGATTGCAATTATGAACATTCCCTTTTTAGTTTTTCACACTTTGAAAAGAAGATCCATAATCTGAACCAAAAACAATGTCACAATCATGACATTTAATTACGTGACATTGATCAAGCCTATACATAAATAAATGAGTGACTATTCATCAACAAAAGGTGACACGTCATAAAATCAGTCCGCATAATGATATTTTTTATACTCTATATAAAAAAGGTATAGCATTTAATACACCAACAGGACTTTTAGAGCTTTACAATTTCCCCAGTAATCGGATCCTGTCTTGTCCGCACACAATGCATTCCAACAAGAGTTTGAAGATTCAACCGCAACATATTATACTTCGTGTTATAGACGCTTGAATCGCGCGGTGGGATCCGAACACACATCCTGCTAATTGCAAGCCGGGAAACAGAACTGACACACCACGACACTTCTGGAGCCCGTTGCATAAAAGTTACCGGGATGGTAACTTTGCCATCCAATGGTAAATATTGGCTATTGTTCAGCGTTACCATGGCAGTTACCATGGTAAAGTATAATGGCAATTTTAATGCAACGGGGCCCAGGTCTTCAAATTTGATAGTTCCCATTCCTTCTTCATACTGCATCATTAATTAGAAAGTTTCCGGACCTCTGATTAATAGCACGGCGTATTTGTTTCAATGGTTAGATCACAATCTTAGAAGACGTCAGTGTTCTTCACCGCGGCGCCATAATTGCGATGATTCAACACACCTGATTCAGTCTTACCATAAAGATTTGTCGACGCCCATTCAGATATGACATTATGCAGTGTTATCAAGATAATCCAAAGATGAAACTAATACAAAATTACTTTCGCTAAAAACTAGCTTGATGTCGTTTATTTAGTTTTAAATACTGTTTTTAAACTTACACAGGAACCTAGTTGGTATATTAATGTTGAAATAACAAAAGACATAGATACTTTAGGAGCACTTTGTGTGGGGCTATTCTGTAGGTGATTTTTAGATAACAGGCTGCCTCTTAGCTTATCAGATACCGCGACGATTGCTCCATGACAGACTTCCTATGTTGCTAATGTACACATCTGGGGTATAATTTCATCAAAGTTGTTACCTTTAGCAAGTTGTCACTATCCGACAGTTCCCATAGTAACCAGTGCGTTTTTCAGCCAATCACAACCAAGAGACGTTGTCCAGTCTGAAAACTTGTCAGACTACAAATGTTGAAGAAACCTACCCCCAATGAAGCGTGGTGAGAAGATGAAGATTAGAAATATAATACAATTACCTTTTCAAATGCAATGAGCTACACAGAAGTATTTTCGCAAACACTGAATAATAAAGTAATCGATACTATTTATATATATTCATGCATAATAAGATAACAATAATCAAATAGTTTTTAAACCCACAAGCTCACAAACAAAGTGTACTAATCATGCCTGAAGCATAATATTATTTTTTTATGAAACATGAAGATGGTACACAAAATGCTTAGGTATAATTATAATAGTTGTATATTTAGCGCTTAACACTTACTTTGTCAGAAGTCTCTAAGCGCTTTACAGTATATACAGCATAATTACCCTGGCTTTAGCAATAAATTCCTGCCAGGTCCTCATTTACCTCACCTGGGTTGAATGCAGCACATTGTGGATCAATTTCTTGCTGAAGGAAATTACACCATGGTTGGGATTCGAACCCACGACTCTCTGTTTCAAAGGATGGAGACTAATCCACTGGGCCGCAACGCCCCAAGGTAGTCTTGACATGGAAATCGAACACCTGACCTTTCTGTGCTTTTTGGACATGAGTGCTCCTCTTAATAAGGAAAATATTCTTACTATCACATCTCCAAACGAACGGATGACTAAAATTTTACGAATCATTATATGCTTGTTTCCAAAGCTGAATCATTTCTTTAAATGTCTGCTCCTAAGATAGGAAAAAGGAGTAATAGATGAGCTTCCAGACAGCACTGGTATGTCGTAAGCTAGTAACCCAACCACCATGGATACCAACACGGCTTGTTGATACAACAATACTTGTAATACCACGAGGCGTGTGGTAGCAATAGCACTCATTTAAAGGCAACCGAACTTCATGGTTGGAAGAAAAGAATGACAGTTAACTGTGTTCTCTTCAGACCATACATGCTTGGAGAGTTATGCTTTCCCAACAATTTTTTTACGTGGAATTCTGATTTTGCCTTGTGAAAAAAATCATTCGCAAGGTGATAATGTCTATAAGGAATTTAATTTAACTCAAATATTTGGGCTTTTTTTCGAGATATTATATATTTAGCCCCAAACAATATAGAATAATAATACATCGGTGCCCAAATATATACAATTGAAATATTGCAATGCAATTTGAAATTGAATGTTACTTGACTGATCTACAGGAAAGGAAATGAATATTCCGCTTTAGAATATATGGGGATACATTTTGATTAAGCACATCAAATCGCATATTGTAGCCCACACCTACTCAGCATGCTCAGATTGACAACCCTTTCATTAATTACATATTAGAATGACCTCATTACCAATAGCTATAACAAGTGTACTATTTAAAACATTGATAGTTGGCTTCCATAATCATTAACTATCCTTGAGATATAAAAATAATTCCTCCTACTTTTATATTTTCAAACATTCTAAATACGTCAAAAACTTATTGTTGCACTGATGCGAAACCCAAATATTGTCATTATTCATTCCAAGATAAGAGCCTGCTTCATGAAATGTTTGGGGAAGGGTAAAAAGTAGGTCGCATCGGCAGTCTTTAAGAAGGGAACGATCAGAACCTGAGCTGCTCAAATGAGGCAGAACAATTTTATGAATGAACCGCACCATGTGACGTCACGATAGGAGACGATGCAATGAGGGCCCGCAGACGACATCGAGAACCTTATGGTACAGGGCGATCCATGAAAAGCGAAACCACCTCATTCAAACTTAAACTCCAATATGGTGATTATTTTTTTTTACCTGATTGCTAAGAAAACATGAATGCATGAGAGTAAGCAACTAGAGGACCGATGACTGAAGGTTCTCTCCGAGGGACCTAGTAATGAGGATTAATGCATTAGGCTACGAAATGGCGCTAGCGCACTAAGTGGGAATCGAACCCGTGTCATATATCGGAAACTATCGGCGCAATTATGTTTTTGATACATTTTACTATAAAATTAATGGTTGCGCACTCATGCACTGGTGATTTTAGTCCATACTAAATATATTTCGAATTTGGAGAGACATGGTAATTGGAATATTCTATATACATTTGAAGTAGATATTCGGAGTGTTTCATCAATATATTGTCCGACAAGTTGTCAGATCTGACATATTTCCTAGATTTTGATTGGCTAAGAGGCACTGTTACTATGGTAACTGTCGGCTGAATCAGGATTTGTCGGATGAAACGTCCGACAAGTCCTTTTATGAAAGGCTCCCTCGATGTTCTAGAGAGATTCTTGGCTTTGAATTCGCTTCCATTTTCAACATTTTATTCATAAGCATTTTGGTTTAAAAAAAACATTTTTTTTATTTTAATGTTGTAATAGGCGCCTATTAATAATTTCGAAAATGCTTGTATCATGGACATGATGGATGTGTTGCACGTTGTCACATGCATATCAACATTTTGAAAAAAAATAAATAAATGAATAACTAAATACTATACATAAATAAAGGAATCCATACATATTTTCTAACACATACTAGAATAGATGAAAAAATAAACACACATTATCGGATTTTTCATCATACGGTGTTGATTTTAACGGATTTCTAGTTACTCAATTTTGGTAGAGAATATGCAAAGCAAAATTTCTCATGATATGAGATATTCCTTTATATCATATTGCCAAGTTAAGATGTTAATATCGTTCATGTCCTTATAGACCTTTATGAATAAATAGGCCTACCACTTCTCGCAGGTTCTCTTTTTATGAGTCACATTGAACTGAAGGTAGGCTACACGTTTGGTGTTTTAAGTGGGTTAATCTCCACAGGTAAGTAGAGAAGAAGCTTACGGGACACCGACCTTTTTTATATCGAGGTATAAAGGGCATTCCGTACAGATCCTACTAAAACAATGAGATGTCATATAATTTCTCACATGTCTCTTGCGTGTCATGTTCATCCAAATCGTGATGTGGGTTCAATGAAAATAGCAAATTTAAACAGAAGAAAAATTGTCAAATAGGCATGACAAGAAAATCAGGACAGGATCTTGATTAGCCCATTATTAGTCATATTAAGAGATCACATACGTATATGGGAAGTCTTGTAATTTGACAATCGGGGACTCTTTTATCATTAATAGCCAAAACGCGGATCTTATAGGCCCGTAATCTGAAGTGGGGTTTAACTTAAACTCAGGTTTAAAGTTGTGGTTTAAGTATGGACAGCCAATTGTTACATAATCAATAACAGTAGAGACATCATACTTTCAGCTCATTCGGCTCACAAATCATTCATAAATGTGTAGGAAGTTTAAGTTCAAGTTTTATTTTCCATTTCCATTATCAATAAATATAAATAGATGATTGTCTTCACCATCGATGAATCAGGAAAGAGCACAGTAAACATAAGAAACATACAACTTAATAAAAATTTTGATACTTTTGGCTTCCCATACTTAAACCACAACTTTAAACCTGAGTTTAAGTTAAACCCGACTTCAGGATACGGGCCATACACTCGAAATTTGGATTTAATCCGCTAACCGGGCATTGTTAGCTAACCGGGGACGCTTCCAATTGCTTACATACACAAGTGTAGTTACTTCGACCAAAAGGGTTCTTTTTACAAATCATGAGTTTACTACAATTGGGGAATTGATTGCCATGGTTATCTGGATCGGAGATGACCCCGGTTGATTGGTAAATTGCAAAAATGTCCCCAGAAGTGGTTAATTACAAAGACACACCCACACCTAATCTCAGCAAGTTAAAGTTACAGACGATCCTCTACAAGAGCAATTAGAATATAATTTTGTGTATTCCCTGAAGCAATAACAACAAGAGTGTGTATGCATTGTTATTTACAGGATTATAATGTATGACAAAGAGACAATATACCATTGGTTTCAGTATTTGAGAAGTGATTTAAGGTAGAAATATACGTTAAACGTTGCTTATTTACGTATATCGTACAGATTTTAACCGGGGGAGTGTGAATAAAAATCTTTCTTCAGATCGTAACGATGATAATGTACCACCCGCATAGATCTAGAGCCTGTTGCAGAAAGAGTTGCGTTTAAACGCGAGTCAAAATATCAAGCGCAAGTCCCGATTACGGGTGCTTCATTGGCTGAAAATCAAGTTGCGCAAGATTATTTGATGCGTTTGATCGCAACTCTTTCTGCAACAGGCCTCAGATCGTGCTCACAAGACGAGCACAACTGAATTTCTTCAATTGGATTACTACCAATTACCTGTCATTCTATGAATTAAAAGTCCCACTTGACCCCACGTAGTTAATTCTTTATCAGATTAGGTTTGATAGATAAATATAAAATTCCCTCTGCATATTTCTATACATTGAATCGAGTTTAAAGAAGTGGACCAACTCTGTAGGCAACGTTTGCCAACGTGAAAGTCAAAATAATCACCGCAATATGGGTCACTTTTGAATTTGATCTTTGACCTCTATTTTGCCGCTTATCGATCAGCACAAATACTGCCATGTTCCCTGTCCTGAGGCTTCACTCTACAAACCCACAGGGAGGGGGGGGGGGTTACCCAATACTTGATTTTCTTTAAGGGTTGAGCTTTAGATATTTCCTCTAGGAAACTGTGATATAACATTGCAAAGTATGCTCTTGCATCGAAGTAATTATTATATTGCGTTCTATCTCGATAGTTTGGGTATCTTTTGTCGTGTATGTGTGATGTCAAAGATGCGTTGTAAGGCCAACATGAGAAGTGGCAGAACAATGCCAGATCCATTGAGACATTTACACTCTGCAGGATGTCATATTGGAAGTGACTAGCGCCAGAGGCATTCACGAGCCGAAGAAACTTTATCAAGCCATATGTTGTGCCTCAATGGTATTTCCTTCCGACATTCACGCTTTACGAATGCCACGACTCGCAGCTAGAGCGTCAATTAGGCATCACTTGATACTGAAATTCGATCCGCTTGTGGCGCGCTTTGTTCTTATTCCGCGCTGCTTGTTCCTTTTCCACCGGCTTGAACTCTTCCCTGATTCGTTACTTGATGGTGTGATTTGTGTTAGAACGGTTCAAAAGAATTACTTGCAACAATTGTGACAGTATTGGATCAGTGGAATACGATCGGCCACCCACGTATCTTTCCCCGTCTACGTGTGACGGGCTTTCTTACCAAATTTTGGAAGTAGTGGCAAATTGATTTAAGAGGTTTATAAGGTCGCCTGGCCCGTGGCTGTTTGAAAAATTGATGATTTGTGGAAGATACGAATTGCTTTAGTCTGATCGGGTATGTGGGCAGCAATGTTCTGTTGTACTTAAAATCACCTCGATCACCAGACGCAGAATGCACATAATGTGAGTTAACCAATCAAGACTCTGGGTCATCTATATCCCAATATATATAGGCATCGCTTCTTTTCCAATTGCCGAAGATTACACATTAATTTCCCCCCGAATCGATTTGCAGGATGCTAGTAGACATGTGTCAAAACGTACCCAGTAGCAATGTACAGTGGGTGTACGTGTGAGTGTGGTAAAGGCATTGGTGCCTAGCCTCGTATAAAATTGCCTAAGGAAATGAGAGTTCACTCTCTCGGGCCGCGACATATCAACATGTGATATCAGTAGCCCCCCTCGACATTTTTTTCGCGATAAATCCGCCTCGCAATTTCGTTTTTAACCAAGCCCCTCGCTGACGTTTAATTTCAAGTCTCGTTCAACTTTTGATACCTAATTTGTGACGCCCGGATACGCGGTTACGAAATTACGTGAAATTATGTTAGACCCTATATTGCTCAAGAATGTGAATTCGTGCGCGAATCCAATGCAAATTGTGTTTTGGCCAAATTTTGCCTTGTTTATGATCAGAATTAAGTCGGCATCGATTTTCATCGGAAAAAGAGACAATAATAAACAAGAAGTCCAATATATATAATCTTGAGTGATTACAATATCGCAAATCTAATTCTCAATTTTAATAACGAAATCAATAAAATAAATTCATGGTTGATCTCCAATAGATTGGTTTTAAACACTAATAAAACTCATTACATGATTTTTTCTAACAAGATAATTGATTATAATAATATAGTTGTTTCTATGAATGATAACATTATTAATAGATGTACTTCTTTAAAATTTCTGGGTGTGACTATTGATAGTAGGTTATCATTTAATGAACACATTGATGTCATCTGCATGAAAATTTCGAAAAGTATAGGTATCCTTAACAAGTTAAAGTTTTTTCCAAAAAAGATTCTCAAAATGATTTATAATTCCATTATTTCACCGTATTTTCGATATTGTAATATTGCCTGGAGTTCTTGTACTTCATACTCAATGCAACGTTTATACCGGCTACAAAAAAGAGCAGTGAGAATTATAACACATGCCAATTTTCTTGCCCATACCAAGCCGCTGTTTAGTCAATTAAATTTGTTGAATGTTTATGATTTTTCTGAATATGAAATTGCAATTTTTATGTACTTATGTTTCAAAAGCTTTATTCCAAACAATATCTCAGAAATATTTTGTTACAATGCTGATGTTCATTCTTATCATACGCGAGGATCTGCAGACTTCCATATACCCAAAATACGCACCTCCTTAGCTAAGAATTGTATTTTTTACAAAGGACCCGTTATCTGGAACAAGTTACCAATTTTTGTTAAATCTAGCCCATCTTTAAATGTTTTTAAAAGGAGATATAAAACCCAACTTATCAGTAAATATTCAAATAATGTATGATCAGGTTTTTTTTTTTTTTTTTTTTTTTTAATCGTTGATATATTATTAATGTATATTGTCATTGTGTTATAATTTGTGTTTTCCCCTTTTATGTTCAATGTTTATTTCTGGTATTCAGTATTTATTACATTTTACATTTTACAATATCATATAATTATATTCATTTTCCAGATTTTGTTAAGGTGGCAACGCTAATAAGGCTTTCCCTTTCTAGTTGCCTCCTCATTCATTTATAAATTATGTACACTCTTTTCTTTTATTCAACTGTTTTCCAGATTTTATTATTGTGATATTTGAAATTTTCTTATGTAATTTATGTAAACTTTGTATGTGCTTTGTATTTGTTTTTTATGATGAATGGAATAAATGCTATCAATCAATCAATCAATCAAGTCTAAAAACAAAGAAATAAGTATATTTATATATATATATATATAAAGCCTGCATCCTTCATAGGGTTTGTGAATAGAAAATTAGCTATTGGGGCTTTATTTAGTTCATTAGAGCAAATTCTTTATTATGCATAAATTATCATAATTATTTCATATTAAAAAATCCTAAAAAAGTATAATTTAGGAACAAATTAATCAAACAAAATTGTAAATTTTATCGCGCATTACCCCTGAGCAAATTTTGAGGCGCTCTCGCTATCGGTGGCCAAGATCTGAAGCGGGGGGATCTACCCCCACCCCCCACCTGTGAGAAAGGTCCAAATTATTCGGCTCTATTAGGGTTAAAATAGAGAAATATTTATAATTCAATGCTTCATAATCGGAAGGTTTCTCCGAAGAAACAACCATAAATTATCCTTCATTGATGAACTAGTTTACTTGGACGAGACGTTTCGGAAATGGAAAACCAATAATCATTTCCGACTGGGAAACCGGAATTCAATTCAACAATTCACGGGCGTTGACCCCTCATAATTCGCATATACTGATGCAATAAATAATGGACGAGCCATTTTTACAGGGGTGAACAGACCTTTGTCTTAAAAAGGGACATATCATTGAATTACAATTATACTGTGTAACTCTAAGTGACAGATAATTCATACCTTGTGAAGTAGTAGTTCAGCTTTATTAAACAATCACACAATGACGCTGGACAATGAAGTTAAAATTCAATATATTAAAGTCATACGCAAGACAAATATTATTTTGAGTGCCTATAAATTCATAATGGACGCCCTCGGACGACCTCAAATTTAAAAGAATATGAAGAGTTAAAGGAAAGTAGAAAATCTATTTGAAAAAAATATGTTTATTTAAATAAAACAATAAGTAAAATTTTACTCTCCGCGACATATTAGGTGGTAAGGTAATAGCCTCGATACGTAGATGATGTTTGTGTGTTTGCATTTCTATTATTTCATGCCCTATCAATAACGTTGGCTCAGTATTCCACTATACTAGAAACCAACTGTGCAAATGTGTTATTTTTACTGGTAATGCTGTCCTCTAGCAGTTTCCAGTTTGAGGTGCTTCTCGAATTGAGGAAAAAATTTTACCCTAACCATTCCTCCTATGTAAATCCTCGGTTATTCAAACCCTTCATCTTCATTCTTTTTTATTATTATTATTCTGAAATTTGGAAGGGGTTGGGTATGGGGGGTTCGGTAATCTACTTACCATTTACGATTGTAGGAATAACCCGCCAAGCTGGGTCTTTTGGGTCCCGATCTCTGTAACCTTCTTGTCTGCGCCTTGTCTCTGACGATTCAAGTGTCACCCCCAAATCCGAACACCAACCTTGTCCTGGACCTTCAAAGTTCGTCCAACATTGCAAATTCATTGACGTTTTTCAACAAACAGGGGGGCCGTTTTATAAAGCTGTTCGTAAGTTAACAACGACTTTAAGAACGACTGGTGATCCTTTCTTTCTTTCTTACGCGTAAACCATCGCAAATGAATATTTTGGTATATTCCATTTACCACAAGAAAGGATCACCAGTCGTTCCTAAAGTCGCTCTTAACTTACGAACAGCTTTTTGAAACACCTACCTGGTCTGATCTACCAGGCACATGGTGTTTCCTGGCTGTCAGCCATCGGGTGTTAGCGCCTTGGAAGCGTCGTGGTGTAGCGGTTCTGACTCTCGCCTTGTAATCAGAGGGTCGTGTGTTCGAATCCCACCATGGCCTAGCGTCCTTTGGCAAGGCGTTAATCCACACTTTGCCTCTCTCCATCCAGGTGTTAAATGGGTACCCGGTAGGATGTGAAAGCCTATATGTAGTAAGCCTAGGAATTTAGTCTTGGAACTCTTGTTGGAATGTTCCCCAGGGAGTCGACAAGGTGCATACATTGTATGCGCGGGCATGCAAGGATCCGATGACCGGGGTCTGTAAAGCGCTTAGAGACGTCGTTCCGATGTATTAAGCGCTATATAAATGAGGAATATTATTATTATTTAACAGGCACTTGTGTATCTGTCTACATAACATTTTAAGATTAGATAACCAATAAACATTCAACGCTTCATTCACATTGAGACACCAAAAATGAATTTCATGTGATCATGAATGTAACAAGTCTGATCACATTTTTATTCTGCTATGATTTACTGAGACATTAATCGTTCATATTTTCTGATATTGAATTGTAATTTCAATCGTAAAAAGGGAAACTCCACGATTTATGTGAGAATATTAGTGTCAGGATTGTTCTATTTTTAGACAGGACCTATTCTTATCAGTAACATTAATGTCTGTTTACAGGCTTAGTTCCGGAGTTAGAAGTCGTAACATTCGAAGAATTCTCAATGCAATTGTATGACTAAATGTATTTTTAATGCTAGAAATAATAAACAGTTTTTGTAAAGCGCATTAGTACATTATGATTATAACATCTCTATGCGCTTCCAAAGGACTTGAATATTATTATCATGACTTTAGCTTGGCGGCAGTAATTACACAGCACACAAAATAAAGAAACTGCAAATATTTAGTTTCATGTTTTGCGTACTGCGGTTAACATGTTGTCACGAGTATAATTGGAAATTACATTCTTTTTTTGGCATTATGTAACAAGACTGCATTATCACAATATTGCACGTTGGTTTTACAAAATCCAGTGACTAAAAATTTGAGTAAGCTTGGCACTGTTGTGGTGCTATTGCAAGGGGGTGTCACTATTCTACTGGTTGATGATAAACGTATCACTTCACACGACATGCTTGATGGGTATTCCATTAAAGTAAGAATAAGCATTCAACAATATGGTGATATAACTTGACTTTATTTCTTGTTATTCCACAACATATTTGTCCATATATTGTTTTCTCATTACAAATTCCCATTTGGTATTGATATATTGTTTTTCAATATTTGGTTAAAGTCCAGACCTTTTACCATTTATATAATTTGACATTGCGTGATAAAAAATTGTTTAGGATTCACAAGGGAACGTTAAAACAAAATCTGATTTGAATTCATAACGTAAATAAAATCCTCGATGAAAATAATGCCATATTAAAACGTTTCATTTGATATGTTCTACTTATATAATTA
The DNA here is from genome assembly GCF_018143015.1 of Lytechinus variegatus. Lineage (NCBI taxonomy): Eukaryota > Metazoa > Echinodermata > Echinoidea > Temnopleuroida > Toxopneustidae > Lytechinus > Lytechinus variegatus. The sequence goes on from NC_054753.1 coordinate 7,930,223, forward strand.
TGTGTGTTCCGTCATAGAATACATCTCCAAGGGTTAATGATAAGCTCAGTCGGTAGAGCGAGGGTTTCTGATTCCGGTGACCTGGGTTCGATTCCCACTTGGTGCGCTGGTGCCCTTTTTTAAGGCATTACTCCTCATTACCAGGTGGGAAATTCATAAAGCTGCTCGTACACAGTACAAATAAAATAAACACGCTGTTTGTACCCATCATTCTAACAACAAGTTGTTTAAACTTTTACACAATAATTGTTGAAACTTTTTCAACATCTTGTAAAAAAAATATGAACAACTTGTTTCAAAATTTTGAAATTTTAAACAGTGTCTAAAACCTTAAACAGTGTTCTTAAGTTAAGAACAACTTTAAGAACAACTGGTGAACCTGCCTTACGCGAAATAATCACCAGTGAACATTTAATGGTTAATGTAATTTACAAGAAAGGATCACCAGTCGTTCTTAAAGTCTCTCTTAACTTACGAACAGCTTTATGAAACGGCCCAGGGTCCCTCGGAGAGGACTTCAACCCGTCGGTCCTCTGGTCGCTGGCTAACAAGCATTCATGCTTTCTTTAATAGCAATTAGTTAAAAAAAAAAAGATTCACCACCATTTATCACAAATTAATTCTATAAAATAAAAGACAGCGGTATTTTCAAAATAGGAGTGTATGTCATATAAGGCTTTTCCGTGAAGTGCTTGAAAATATGATCAACAGTATTAAGATGAATAAACCAGAAGCGCAGACACCTATGTCCACATCAATCTTGGGGATTTTGAATATAATATAATACATATGTACACATATATATATATATATATATATGTATGTATGTATATATATATATAGGCCCTATTATATATATATGAATTCGGTTCCTAGCTTTCGCAGACTATTCTAAGTTGTCTCAGCACGCGATGCATCGCTGTAGGCCTGATGACCTTTGACCTAGAACCTTGAACTTGCTGGCTACGTCTGAAAGATTTTCCTTCTCTTTAGATTTCAATATAGATCCCTCCTTTACCACGTGAAAAGTGACCTAAATTTTGAATATAGAATATATCGTAGAAGAAAGTTTTATGGCAAATATACTTCGTTTTTTCTGGAATGTTCTTTAGTTAAACAGGACTCAATTCGTCAAATAGTGTACAAAGGACTTAAATATTAATGTAAATGGTGACTTTAGCCCTGACGTTAAGCTTTAAAGTGGAAATCTCCCCTGCATCAACTTGATCATAATATAAAAATTATAGATAAATTAAGTATCTAAGTATTCTATCGTACGCCTTCATGTGATAATTTGTTATTTCATTTTTATTTTGGGGGTTTGGTTCATCATATTGGGAGAGCTGCTCGATCGTGACGTTATAAAATATAGAAAAACAAATATTGAAACCCTGCCAATCTTCCATGGATCTTTGTCAAATAGCACTTATGACTCGAAGTGTGAGACTTTTTCCCCATTCTAGCTTAATGATTGAAAAGTGGTAGCATTCATTCACGGTTATCTTGATAACTTTTCATATTCCCAACTACTTATTCATCTTTCTGAGAAAATACTCATATTCATATGGGTAAATGGTCATGCATTAGCCAGTTTGCAACTAAAACCTAAACTACACAAAGAACTTTACTACATAGAGATGGTTTGATATAAAAATGCGGAATAATATAGCGTGGTAGTGTTTTTTTTAATACCCAGAGCTTAATTTCTAAGGGGCATGTTGGTTTAGACACTTTTCCATGGATGTTGGGCATCATTTACTTTGATGTCATGATTGTAACGCTATCAGATCAATTTGATATCATGTTGAGTTAACTTTCAAGGGACACTTCGAAAATATAAATGTTCTGTCGCTGGGTTGCCTGGGAGCAATTTCTACGAAGAGCGCTTAAAAGTTGGTTATAAGAAACTTCTGTCGGTAGGAAGGTGTAGCACGTGCGGGTATGTGCATGCGTGCGGGACTGCGGATCGGATGTGAGCACTAGCGTACCTACGGGGGGGCCTGACGACTCAGAACCCATACAAATATTGTATCCCTGCCCCCCCCCCCCCCCATGACGAGCTTGAAGACCTTTTTTTTTCTTGTCATTTTTTTTTGGTACGAAATCCTATCGGGGTTCAAGACCATTTTTTTTTCTTTTTTACTTGTACGCCACTGGATGTGAGTTAGGGTGTGAGTGTGGGCATGGGTCTACTACGGTGTGAGTGTGTGAATATGTATGTATGGTGTCGAAATGCATATATACACATCCCGGACTGAGCTTTAGCATGAAAAATATCGTCAGTTCCATTCACTTTCATTGACACCTACACTCATGATACACATCATCACGCATCCTACCACCTACATACACACGTCCACACAATGCATCTTTAATCTCGTTCACCATACACACACATCCACACCCCTACACACAATATATATGCACATACACACATACATGTATATGTGTGTGTGTATATATATATATATATATACGAAATGAATGATTTATTTGATGTTCAACATGGTTTTGGGACGGTGAAGGGCGTAGAATAATTTTTAATCCATGTATATAGTTGCATAGGGAAATTCAGTAATCGTTTGTAATCGATTATGTCAGTATTTTCTTTAAGATGTATCTAAGCATGTGTGTGTTTGTGTTTTGTCAGACGTGTATCAATCAGTATGATTATTTACGTCTGGGACCGATCTTAAACGTCACCATCCGAAAGACGTGACCAGGGCTCGAACCTCTGCATCAATTTGTAACTTCCCCACAGCTTGGATTACAGGCGCACGCCACAACGCCCAGCACTATTTGCTGAGAAATAACGGACAATCGGATCGGGCTCAGTCTAGCCACTAACCCGTCTCTGTGGTCTAGTGGTTAAGGCACCGGCGTTCAAAGCTGGGGGCTCGGGTCCGATTCCCGGCGGAGACATTTTTCCGGCATCACCAATTTTTCCAAAGGGTAGATAGCTCTGGGGAACCTTGATTTAAGCTACGCCTACCATTGTTCTCTTCATCCATTTCTTTACAATATTTCAATAAAAAAGAGTTGCCAAAAGCTGTTGTACATGTAAAGCTTTACACATTTGTATTTCTTCTCTCATACGTGTACTGTATCAAAGCAATAGCTTTGATCCAGCTGAGGCATGGCGGCTTGTCATTGTTCAAAACTCACCTTCACCCGACAAAGGAAAATATAATTGGTATAGTGTCGAAAATCTGTATATCTGACGGTCAATCGGATCGGGCTCAGTCTAGCCACTAACATGACTAACCCGTCTCTGTGGTCTAGTGGTTAAGGCACCGGCGTTCAAAGCTGGGGGCCCGGGTTCGATTCCCGGCGGAGACATTTTTTCGGCATCACCAATTTTTCCAAAGGGTAGATAGCTCTGGGGAACCTTGATTTAAACTACGCCTACCATTGTTCTCTTCATCCATTTCTTTACAATATATATATATATATATATATATAACACACACACCCTCATGACACGAATATTAAAGCAATAACGTTTTTTCCATTTGAAGAACAAGTTCACCTTGATAAAAGTTTATTGTAAAAATAGCAGAAACAGAAAAAAAAACATCGCGAAGTATTAAAAAAAATAAAGTTATGCATTTTATATTACATAACATGTGGGGCAGCTGCTCGTTTACGACGTCACAAATAAAAAAATTAAAATTTTAACAACTTTCTTTTTATTTCATGAGTTTTCCTTAAACCTTCATCAATATTTTTCATTATTTTCTCTTTTTTTACAACACACTTTTCATCAGGATGAACTTATTATGGCAATGGCGAATGAATCCTGTTCAAACTACTATCATTTTTACTCTGCATGCATAAGAATTTTTTTGTCAAAGATGTATGCGGGCAAAGGAAATCAAATAGTAGTCGTATGGACGACAAACTGGATGTGGCTGGCGATCGGACGCAAGGTGGGTCACATGAGCAAAAAGTGAAATTTTCTGTTTAAATCTTTTTTATCGGGAACGTCGCTATATGTTATGGAAACTTTTTGGATAGTCCTACCTGCAAAAGACGGGTCTACAATTACAGTTTCAGGTAAATCAGTAACTCAATGTGTGGAATTCTGATAACCTGGGTTAATTTTGACCGTTTTATGGAATGCCACCTGTCAATCGATTCATTCACCAATTAAAAATCGTTCTTGTCAAAGTTGTAAAGAAATAACTAAAAATACAAAAGCATAATTGATTTTAAACAATCAGTTAACATTATAATTTCCACGAATATGGAAAAAACATTATAAAACCAGCTTTCGATATAAGGTTGGTTTTAAATTGTAGTTTAGACTATGGTTAAACCTAGGTAGGCCTATGATTATCGGAAGACCATCCCAACAACTCAAACAATAATGATACTGATGAAATAATCATGGTAAATAAACGATATATGATAAAAATTCATGATAGTGATATCTTATGTACGTCTGTCCGATATGACACTGCGGGTGATAGTACTCCATATACTACACTCTAAAAAATGAAGTGCTAATTTAGCTCTTAAAGAGCGTGTATAGTGACTGCACTTCGGAGTGCTGATTTGTCTAGTTCAAATTTGAACTAGACAAATTAGCACTCCGAAGTGCAGTCACTAACCAATAAGGTGCTTCACCATTGGAAGTGATAGGTGGGTTGGGTGTGGCAGTTGAAGATCAATATATTTAAAAAGAGATTATGGTGGAATACATTAATGGTTTTTTTTCTTCTATTTTTTGCGTCACGCTACCTCACGTGAACATCACCTGTCTCGATAACCTTGTCATTTGTCAAGGGCAATCTCCTCTCGTCATATTTCTCTGCTCACTTGTTGGAAAGGGCATAAATCTAAGTGTGAATACTGGAGCAATTTCCTACCCTACTTACCATGGTAATAAAATATTTGTTGAAATTTTATTGGGGGAATATATCGTGCGTCGCGTCGGCCTACCGGGGTTGATATACGAGGAGAAGTCTGAAGTTTTGCTTTGAAAACCAATAAGCGAGGTCTGGTGACAATATAAACGGACTCAGGTATGCCAAGATATACGGGCCATTGAGATACAAATCATAAAATACGATCAGCAGTCAGCTGATTTGGGGACATTCCTTCTTGGAGTACGATTATAGTAAGCGAAATTTTGACTACGTTTCTCCTCTTTTTTTTAGAATGAGAATACATAAAATCGTATTAAAAAATATTTCTCTTTGTTTCTACAAGCGACAGTAATTTTACACGGTGTCACGTCGTCGACGCATGCTTCGAGGCGCCGCGCCCTAGATAAGATAAACGCTGTCACCTGGAAGCTCAAAGGATATTCAATAACTCATGACAAACTTCGTCGAAAAAAAGAGACTCATTCACGCGGGGCTGACTGTGAGTTTTTTGTGTCATTTTCAATTTTTAAATGTAGTCTTTTAATGTTCGTAAGACGAATCATAGAGATATAATAAAATTAATATAAAGGCCTAGCACGTAGCGTGGACCATTGGTTTATTTGATGGTGGAAGGTCTTTCGTTCGAATCCCGTTCTCGACTTTTTCACTAAACCTTTTTTTTCTCATATTAGATTCATTGAATTAATTTTCTCTTTCGCAAAGGTGCTGCATCGAATCCAAGACTTTCGCTCGTTTTGAGGGCGTCTTTACATATAGGTTTTAGAAAGTAAACATAATGCAAGGACATGGTGGGCCTATATGGCTAAATTAATAAGAGTACGTTTCTTTCATTACACTTTAGATATTAGAAGACATGTTAAGGACTAAATTCCTCTTTTTCAACGAGGTGCATTGGTTCATGTTAGGTTCAGCTATTTAGTGGGAAAATCATATAAAATGTTACTCAGAGTAGTAGAGGACAGCAGCGTGACTTCTACCTTGTTGATATTTGTTTATTATATGGTATTTGGATGGACGCGGAAGCGAAAACAATAGCAATCACTGATTATTCACTATCAATTCAACATTTCTTTTCAATTTTTTCGGGATTTTCATTGATACCAAATTTCCATAGATTAATATTTTTCGATACACACAAACGTTGCAACATATACAACGGAAGCAATAAAAGAAATCACTTGTGCCCCTCAATCTTAATTTGAAATTTGTTTACATAAAGCCAAACAAGTTTCTAAGCGTACCCCATTGCCATGATTGTGGTTAAGGGGCTTCGAGGAGCAGTATAGTGGAAGTGAAACAGAGCTTGCTAATTCCAAACGGAAGTTTTCGCGTAAAGGGTCAATGTCAATTTTTCTTGAGGCTTTCATGTTAATAGACAATCATGTCGAAAAGAGGTAAATTGGATTTTTCAAGGTTTGTTTTCTCTTCTTCTTTGACTCATCTCTGCCTGACTTGTCTGGAATGGTTTGCTTAATATAGCACAGCTTTGATTACGCGCACAGATTACTTATGTATACAGGAGGTACAGTGTTTACTAATATAAATCTCCAACAAATAGAAAATAAAATTTTTAGGAAACATGAACGAGATATATTGACCACCAAAAAAGATTATATCCAAAGAATGATAAGCGAGGATATTGATGCTTCGATCAAGGAATCCTGCAAGATCTGAACATAAAGAAGCTTAACACTTTATTATATTTTAGTAGATCTCCTCAAAAAAACGATGTAGGGATAAGCATTTACCAACAATCAAATAAGTCGGTAGAAGGAGCACGAGTGAAGGGTCCGTAATGTGATCCATAAGAAATAAACTTCTAATATCAGTCACGTGGTCAATTCCGTAGAATGATTGGGAGATATCAACTTTAACAGAAAAAATGAAATTTAGATTTATTATGCAGCAATAATTGTGCATTACACTCTCGTGTTGTAACTTTGCTATAATGGCAACTACCATGCTAACAGGACTCAGAAGCCAATCATAATCAAGGTTTCCATGGTAGTTGCCAAAATGGCAAAGTTACAATAGTTGCACGTCCTTATGAAACGGGCTCCTGAACTGTCACTTCAGTACTCCGGCTGATAATATTGAGGTAACTCCAAAACTCCTCTTTTTTTACTGTCACGTCACTTTGTATTGACACTTTAACAGTTAATCCTTAAAAGACAAGTCCACCCCAACAGAAAGTTTATTTAAATAAAAAGAGAAAAATCCAACAAGCATAACACTGAAAGTTTCATCAAAATCGGATGTAAAATAAGAAAGTTATGACATTTTGAAGTTTCGCTCAATTTCACAAAACAGTTAAAGGCACATTTTCTCCTCATTGTCAAATTATACAAAGGTCAATTCCTCCCTAAACATGTGGAATTAGCATTGTTAAATACTATATGGTTCAGTCAAGTTGGTCCTTATTGTCAAATCTAAAAAAATGAAATATTGTATAATTCAAACGATAAAAAACAAAAGAAATAGTGAGTGATGGACATCATCGGCTGACTCACCTAGTTGTGCATATCACTGTTTTGTAAAAAAAAAATAGGCGAAACTTTCAAATGTCATAACTTTCTTATTTTACATCCGATTTTGATGAAATTTTCAACATAATACTGGTTTGATTTGTCTCTATTTATTCAAGTTAGCATTTTCCTGGGGTGGACTTGACCTTTGAATAGTGATCATTTCCAATGAGTTTCTTTTATTTTTAAGGATACCACGGATACTGAACAGTTTACGAAACCTTATTTACTGAGGTGTAAATGTCCCCTATGAACAACGATGGATTACGTGCTGGTAAATAGAACCTTGCGAAAAATTGAAACATAGAGAGAAAATCATGCCATCGACAGTTCTACAGAAGGTTAACGACACTTAATAAGTTGGTCTTCGAATTTAGTCCTGTTGGAAAATAATGCTAGCTGTTCGTACGTTAAGCCCCTTTTACAATTGTCGTACGACCATTTGCGACCTTTTGGTCGTGCGACAGGCTGCAACAGGCATCAATCGCCAGTCATCTCATAAGATCGCACAGAGGCTTTCACAGTTGCAACAGCTGTCGTACAACAAAAAACAACCAGTGAAATTCGTTGCACGAGTAAGTCGCTTATGATCCCATTGTGCTCGTGCGATCACATGTGAGTGTTGCACGAGGGATAGCGAGGGGAACGGTCGCATGCATTCGAATGAAACGGTAGTGCAATGTTGTAAGCCGTTGCAATCGGTCTTGTAACAGTCGCACCCAGTCGCAAGACAGGTGACTGTACATTTAGGTCGCTAGCACATGTGCAAGTGTTGTACGACCTCCAGTCGAGTAAATGTGACTACTAAGTCGTGCCATCTCTCGCACCAAGTCGTATAACGTTGGACAACACTCTCACGATGATCGCCCGACCGATGGTACGATTCCGGGTACGACCTGATGCGAGTGAATTGATCGTATTTGATCGCGTTCGGATTTTAAACATGCTCAAAGTTCAGATGTGACCAGTCACAACCACCTCGAGTTCGTGCGACCGTCTACAACGACTGCGAGTGCTCGCAAGACACCAAGAGATCGATCGTGCAACAAAAAGAAAAAACTGTTGCAGGCGGTCGTAAACTGGTCGGACGTCAATTGTGAAAGGGGCTTTACGAATGACTTTACTCGTGACTGGTGGTCATTTCTTGTGTTCAATGAAATATCCCTTTCTGGATGGCTTAACACGCAAGATCCCGTTCCAGTCGTCCGTATAGTGGTGCGTAACTTAATGAACAGTTTTGTGAAAGCTGAAGATGCTGGCATTTGCTTTACTCCACTACGGTTAACTCTTCGTATCTAAACGACTGCTTTTAAGCCAATTCCACTACACATGTTTGCACCAATGAACGTAATGAAGACGATATGATAAACATGCCTAAGTCATTGTCGGACATGTAATCAGCTGAGGTATTTTTTCTGCATTTGTTTAAACTTTCTTAACCACCGTGGTTACTTAATCTTTAAACATTTTACCATTGTATACTTCATTGGTAAACCACTTGGCAAGCGTACGTGCCTTAAACCTGTGCTTGCCGCATCGAAAACCGTATCAAATTAGAAGGCGTTTTGATCCATTTCTGCATGCCAGACAGGATAATTATTGTCTACATCGACGGAGACAAAGTCGACCCATTTCTTGGAATGTATAAACATGTAACATTTGTCAATTTGAGCAGCCCTAGTGAAATCCCTAAACGTGTTTGATATGCGCATCATATGGGACAGATTTTTAGGGAAAGCATAGATCTAGGTCATCAGACCTATCTCTTCTGGTTGCCCATCGGGAAGGTTGTTGTCTAAACTTGGTATGGTTTGGTTTCATCGCAATCTATTAAAGCACATTCAAACCTTCGAAAATGCCTAAAATGGTGAACTCATTTTTGCATTGACATCTGAAGGATGGGACCAAAAGTGAAAGTGCAGTGATCATGGCCGCACCGTAGATTTTTTTTTTCCGGGGGAGCAAGATGCATAATCTTTCCCCAAAAAAACAGAAACCCGAAAGCGGGGAGCGAATCGGCAGAGTTTTTCATGGGGGCACTTTTGGATTTTCTAAAATGAAATCGAAATATTTTGTGCACACTTTCGGTGAATTTCGGGCAATTTTTCATTAAAAAGTAACTGCCCCTACATCCTCCGCTGTCTTATTGACATTAATGTGAATTTCTGAGTTCACCTGTTTTTTAAGATCTCAAATTTGCGATTCTGTAAGTGGAAATATTGGATTTGCTCTTGGTGGTGGCAATGGTATAGCAGTGGCAATAGCAATGTGACAGAAAAACAGGAAATTATCCGGAAAAAAAAATTCTCTTCAAATTCTGCTTTACCCTGATGTCATCGGATTTTGATCGCCGCGATTACAGATTACCATGATTACAGGTTCTCCATTCTTCCATTCGGCATGTTCGGCTGTATAGAAATTGCCAAACGAATAGAAAACGGAATTTTCTGTCTTCAAAGCTTGTCGTTTCATGTCGATTTCTCCCCGAACTTTTTATCCGTCTGCCCCTCTGCTTATATCTCCTGAAGGGTTGATTTTCCTTTAAAAGTGTTTCTATCCGCCTCATTTCCACTCTTTTGTGTGCGACGACCCAGAAGACCCAATTATTTCGGCAGATGAAAGAGAAGACGATGCTTCTTTACTCACGTAGGCATTGTTTTTCCACTATAATCATGGGAAGCTTGGATTAAATACCTTCAAACTCTGCCACTTAAAGATAAGTAGCCTATTTCATTAGGTCCCGGATGTTTGGGACAGAGTGCATTTCGAACACTGACTACGACATATGCGGTCTCTGCCCAACATTCGCTACCTCAGAGATAGTCCAATTGAATGTTATACCCCTACCAATGACTTACTGGACAACAACATGAATCCGTGTAATTTAATTAAGCAATTTACCTCAAACTCACGCCACAAGCTCTACATCTACCTTAGATATATTAGTACACTAGACTTCATCGTGCCTCAACACGCAGTCATTATACTTCCCTTATGACCAATCATTGCAATGAAAGCTTTATGGATAGCATAACAAATGCCTAGCCACTTAAACGCATATATTTAGGTTAAATTATTAAAAATTGTCTCGTGTGTGTGGGGTGGGGTGTGTGTGTGTGTACTCTTATGTGGTTGTACATGTAGTAGAGTAGGCCTATATATACCCACGAGCATTTACGGTAACACTGTCATCGTAACTGTTACATTGTTTTTTACTGCCGTTTGGTCACAATACCCATCATAACTTTCACTTTGTACATAACCCATTTACTACAGGTTTGTGTGGGTGTCTTTTATTTGTGTGTGTCGTAGGTGTGGGTGTGTGTGATTCTTCCGATTCACAGATCAGTGATAATTTCACACACGGGAAAGGATCCAATAATAAACATCTAATCTTTAAAGAGTATTTGTCATACTACTTGCAGGCTATGACTGTATGGCGATTCCTGTTTGGCAGGGATGAAAGTATAAGGAATCGAACGTATGATACAGGAATGTTGAGCAGTCTTCAAGCGTTGAAAAATTTTGATGTCATGGACATGTTTGTCGTTGAGTTAGAAAGAATTGTTGGTACCCCCAGAACACAAGTGTAAAACAATGTAAGTTCAGTAACGAAAAACCAAGACCGTAGACCAGGCATTATCCGAGACAAGCCGAGAATCGAACCGGTGACCTGAACACCAGTGGAAAAAAAAACCACTCGAGCTTCACGATCATCTAGCCCGCCTGCTACTACTTCGGTGATAGCAATGGAGGTAGGAAGGGCAGTGGAACGCCCAATGTCACATTTGGAATCACATGAACTTGATAAAAGTATGTCATCGAAGAGACTCCGGCGAAGAGTTGGGGTCCCTCGTGCCAGCCCCACTCAGTAATAATAAATAAACAGCGCAGGCAAAATCCAGACAGTGGAATAGTTAGAAGTGATCGCAATTCACTTAGCTGGTGGCAGAGGAGATGACAGAAATAGAGGGAGAGCAAGGGAGAGAAAGAGGGGAAGGGAGAGAGATCGCCGAAGCGACGCACACGACATTGTTCACAGAAACAAACGTGATCAAGAGAGTGGGCGAGACTTATACGAAGAGAGAAGGCTATAGATAAGGGTGAGAAATGGGACAGAGAGAAGGAGAGAGAAAGAAAGAGAGGGAGGGGGAGATGAAATGAAAATTAACTTTGGAAAGAAGACTTGAAGAGGGTTGAAACCAATATCATTAAAAAGAAGAAAATGTCATGGTATAGACAATTAACGAAAGCTGATCAATTTAAGGAAGACAAATTCCAAACAACCAGTGTGAATTAGGAAAATAAATTTATGAATGAAAAAGTTGCCTCTTTAACAGATAAAATTGTTCCATATGGTCATACATAATTATGCATGATTTTTCAATGGTCAATGGTGCCAGTATTCACTAAAAGGAAGGGGCTCAACTATCATTCCATACTAAGGACACATATTACATGTCCTCATTTGTACCATTTTGGTTTGAAAACTTGCATCTTCAAAGCAGGGATATGGGTCCGACGACCAGTTAGACGCAAAGCTACACCGTTTGAAGTGCTCCTAGTTTGCCGCCTGGTTGCATCTTCTGGATGTGAGATTTATTCATTTTTCCGTCAAAAATACAATCTAAGCATCAAAACACAGTCAATACCTAGCGGTTTCAACCAAATATATAGATAATACTTTGGGTAAGCTTATAAGCAACACATTTTCACATTGGTGCGCTTATCTGAAATGCAAATTTAGATCATCCGAAAGAGGTAATCTACACGTACTCCTTAAAACACAAAAGCGGAGTAAATATCGGTTTTTAAGTATACGTTTCAAAGAGAAGACCAATTAAATTACTAGCACAGAAATGGGGGGGGGGGGGCTTGGGGTCATGCCCCCCCCCCCTCCCACCGCCAATATTCCAAGATCAAGGGGAAATCGTAAAATTACATTTACATTTTGGAAAGTTCCACATTTTTACTCTGTCGCATTGCTTCCTCGGGACTTCATTGAAAGTTCGTCACTTACGCCAGTCAGGGCCCCCTAAATCTTCTTTGTTTTTCAGTATACGTCACTGAGTGAAATGCAATTCATTATCGGACTCGTTAGAGACTACGTTCGTACTCGCACTCGTCGACGATAATTGTATCTGCGCGAGGTGTGATTGGCCGTGCCCAGAGCAGACGGGAGTGCACCAGTGAGCGGAGCCCACCCAAGCCGACCGCGACCAAACAGCTGGGGGGTTACGCAGACAGCTGATTTGTCGTGGAGCGCGCCTTCGGTCCAGGGTCCTCGTTTGCAGTCACCTGTTAGTCTTGAATTCACAGGCTTCTAGAATATATACTCTGAGATCAGACGATCATACCCATTCAGCGACGAGATCTCATTAGAAGGCGGAGAATTTGTTACTATCAGTCTCTGAGATTTAAACATAATGTAAGGTCAACTGTAATTTATATTTGTTTAGGTATTCACCTTTTTTTCACAAATGACGTACCACCTGAAAAGGGGATTTTTTTATGACGAAATGTCTTTTAAGTCTTGCATGTCGTTTGGGATTTTAAGGAGGAACTTTGATTTGAAAAAAAAACCTTCAGGACCAAGAAAAAAAGAGAATATGAAAGAACATGAAATTAGAAAAAAAATCTTAAAATATTTTTTTTCTGAATATTATGTCACCATCTATCACAAGATTATATCTTTTTATTTCAAAAGGTGCAAATTTGCTCGCTCGATCGCGACTTTTTATAAAATATTTCCCACAATTTGTCCCCTCAAAACTGTTCGCTCATTCCAACGCTGTATTAAAGTAACGTAAATAAACATAATATAAGCTTATTAACTCGAAACGATGATTGGGGAAATTTTTGACTAACGTTTTATTATTATTAGGCCCCCTATTATTATTATTCCTATAATTATCAAAAATATCATAATCATTCTTGTTGTTATTTTATATTCATGTCGCATAGATAACGGGCAGATTATAACTAGATGTGTTGTAATGAAACGCCCTAATGGCTTGCTGCCCTTTGTTCCACTTTCCAAATCATGAACAGGTCTAACTGTCTATCGATGTAGACTACTCACATGCCCATGGCGTTATGTTACACGTTTCTCTAACATGACAATGTTACAATATCTTTGACATGGTCTCAATAGTTTCATTAAGCACAGGTGGTCCAAGTTCGATCTGTCAGGTATTAGTCTGATCGTGGCAGACCTTTTTGTAATGAGTTTCCTTTTTACCATTTTACAATGTCTCACATTGCAGGTCTAAGAATTTGTGGATATGGATTAATTTTGTCATCATTTGATGAATTCTTCAATGAAAATTTATCTTTCCTTTGGAGTTAATTCTTCAAAATAATGGTCCCAGTGAATTCTGATTTAAATCATTGGTAATCGTGGGTTATAACACAATGAACCCAATATAGGTACGCAACTTTTATGAAGTCCAGATTAATCTGTTTTTGCTACTCAAATCGGCAATTATTAATGATTTTCTATTTATTTCCATCCAAATGTTCTAGGGTATGTTAACTTTCAAAAAGAGTTGGAATCGAATGCAACTTTTTACACTTCTCAAAAGTTCAGGGACGTGCTTGATTCTTTGAGTTAAAAGAATAAAGACCCACATCATCTTCCACCTACAATAAAATGCTAAGGTGTGTGAATCAGCAAAAGTCGATCATTTCTAAGAACTTCTTTCGAATCTGCATCATTTAAATTTGTTTCTGTAAAGACTAACATAGTAAACCCACATGTAGTTCCTTTGCTTGACGGCAGGCAAGCGCATGGTACGGCAGGAAGCAAATATGAGCATAAAAGTGTATATGATGCGAGATTACAGACGAAAAATCAGGACAGTGAAGACGAGAAAATGATTCAAGAAAATGAAACGAAAAATATCTTGGATCTTAACCACTATTATCATGTTGGATATTTGAGGGGGTAAACATATAGTAGGCCTTTCGTCAACTGCTTCGTGCCCTTGAATGCATAGTTTAGTAACCTCACAGTGTAATGGATCCAGTGGATTGAGGGTTCGAGTTCATGGTACGTCTCATTGGTCGAGTTTGATTTATTAAGGACCTTGCCCTTCCTAGCCGATGGCCAGACCGGTGTGTTGGCTGAGTTGGTAGAGCGTTCGTCTCACAACCGGGAGGTCGGGGGTTGAAACCACGGCCGCGTTAGACCAAAAGACGTTAAAAGATGGGAGTTACTGCTACCCTGTTTGGCGTTCAACGGTTAAAGGGATAGAGCCTCGTCGATCTGGCGCTGCACAGTGGCTGCCGGACCCACGATCTATTGGGCAAAGCAAATTTTCGGAGTATTTATTTCATGTCTATTTCGATCAATAAATTATGGATTTTCATTTTTTTTACTCATTTTTATTCACACATTTCATCGCCAGCGAACATCCCAAGATTTTTAATCATTAACTCTTCCGGTTTCCAAGAGATGCCCTCCGGACCCATTGCCCAGGACTACTTTCTTGAATAGCATAGAAAGGCATACCTTTCCGTATCTAGTCATCGATGAATATCGTAGGGGAGAGGGGAGCATGCAGATTTCATGTCATACGGGAGGAGAGACCTGCGGGTCACAGTGATTCAGTTCGCTTTTCGCCTCCCAGGCACAGGTGACGCCAAAACAAATAATAAATAATAATAATAATAATACACTCCCTTTTCCCGTCTGCTTTAAGGAGCTGGCGCAGTCACATTTCCCCTACGGCGGAATACGGCTGGTCGAAAACAGTCGTTTTACATATAGGTGGTTTGAATAAAAATGAATAAAATGGCTGCTTTCCACTCGCCGCACGGCTGCCGTAGGGGAAATGTGACTGCGACATAAGAATGCAGCAGTCCGGTTACGCCCCTGATGCAATGTCGATTTGACAGTGAAAGCTAGGGTGGTCCCGACTTCTCAACCTGCCCCGACGTCTATCAGGTGAGATGTGAACAACCCTAGACGGTCCGCTATCGCTTGGTTATACCCACTGCTGCGACAGTCATATATCATCATCATCATACGGGTGTCTAAACATTTTAACAGCGAACAGGAATTGAACAAACAAGTTTACGTTGGTGCTTCGAAGGAGGCGGTACTTTCACTCGAAGGTGAAGTTCACTAGAGTAGCGTGAATGAGATTAAAGGAGTTGGGTGCGCTCTGGCTCCAAGTTCAAGTTGAGAAGGAACCGCAGGGGTGATCCGGGGGACTTGGATGACATTCCTTGCACGGATTAAACTTACATTTGTAAAACCACAGTTAAACATGTCTCAATGAAAGCAAACATTTTTTTTCACTTATGAATCAACATGTTTTAGGAATTTCAAATCTTTCATCTGATCTGTTTTAGCGATCATGCTTTTTTGAAGAGGAGGAACTGTATGTGCGCAGGATATTTGATTGTTTGTGTATTCGTGATGATTCGTAAAAATTATGTTGCTTATGCCAAAAAAGGGTCGGCACACCCAAGCCCGGGGACCAACCTTCTTACCTCGGGATGTGATAACCCAAATATAACATGTATAATGCCACTGATTGTAAGTCAATTCCCCCAACCCCTTGCCTCTTTTGCTTTAGGGAATTTTATCCACCCAAGGTTTACTATGAACCCCATCATACTAAAACACTAAGAAATGTTCAAGCACTATAAAGTGGTTACCATCATAATTATATAGGAAATATATTTTAGTTATTACGATTTTCGTCATTATCATATCGCTTATTGCTGAGGAAGGAATAAAAAACGTAGTCGACGGTAATAATTAATAGAAATTAATTAACTAAAGTAGCCCCATTCAGAGAAGATGTGGTCTGACAAACTCCTCGTCGCGATCACATCCAACAAAGGCATCGATACAACTTAAAGGTATGAAGAGGATGAGTGTTGTGTACAAATTGATAAAGGCCTACCGAAATATCCAGGGCATTTAACGAAGATTGATAGAGAAAGGGAAAAGGAAATAAACTGAAAATATTTAACAAACCTAGGGCTGGAAAAAGACTACGGGGCAGGGACGCGCCAAGATATGAACTTGTCTTCTTAAGATCCAGTCTACCAGCTGACTTGGTCGCTCAGACACCTGTTTGAGGAACCTGCCTCTCCTATCCTTTTCTTACCCCTTGTCTGAGCCAGACGAGGGAAAAAATAACCTGATGATTTAAACATGACACTGGAATTGTGGACAGATATAATATACCAGATGAAAAAAAGTTTTTACGTGTGGTCATTTCGGCCATGGACATGATCGAGACTTCGATAGCCATAATTGGGTTTTAAACTTTACCTTGTTAGTTTCTTGTGATTTAGAACATACACATGTTTTTATTTAAATGGCATCTACACCCGTCTGCCCCCCCCCCCCCCTGACTTTCATTCACCATTATTGTTTAGTAGGACTGAGAGCAGTGGATTATATGATAAAGAAGCTGCATATAAACGGGCACCTTAAAAAAAATCACCGTAAGATGTAAAATGCAACCAGCCTGCCATCACACACACCAGCCTGCCAGAAAACACACCACATCAGCCTGGCGGCATACACACCCACACCAGCCTGCCAACACACACACACTCAAACCTGCCTGGCCAGCACACAAACCCACACCAGCCTGGCCAGCACACACACACTCAAACCTGCCTGGCCTGCACACACACTCAAACCTGCCTGGCCAGCACACACACCAGCATGCCAGCACACACACACTGAAACCTGCCTGCCTGCACACACACTCAAACCTGCCTGGCCAGCACACACACCCACACCAGCATGCCAGCACACACCCCACATCAGCCTGCCAGTACACATGCCCACACCAGCCTGCCAACACATACACTCAAACCTGCCTGGCCACCCACACTAACCTGCAGCACACACACCCACACAAGCCTGGCCAGCACACACACCCACACCTGCCTGGCCAGCACACACACCAACACCCGCCTGGCCAGACACACACACCCACACAAGCCTGCCAGCACACACACCCACACCTGCCTGGCCAGCACACACACCAACACCCGCCTGGCCAGACACACACACCCACACAAGCCTGGCCAGCACACACACCCACACTAGCCTGCCAGCACACACACCCACACCAGGATGTCCGCACAGACACTGTCTTACAGTTTCTTTGTGTAAAGAAAGTATCATATGGGATTAAAAGAAACAAAAGTGACGGGTTACATGGGTTCAAAGGCAATTTTAAGAATCGAATAATGAAAAGGTATGAGAGAATTGTCGAGAAAGGGGCGGTACTTTGTTAACGTTCATGTTAAGAAAAAAATTAACAAAGTAATCCGGAATAGCACATTCCTATCTAAGAGGAAAACCAATAACTATAAAGTAAACACCATGAACCCTAAAACTACTTA
Organism: Lytechinus variegatus; assembly: GCF_018143015.1. Taxonomy (NCBI): domain Eukaryota; kingdom Metazoa; phylum Echinodermata; class Echinoidea; order Temnopleuroida; family Toxopneustidae; genus Lytechinus; species Lytechinus variegatus. The sequence goes on from NC_054753.1 coordinate 7,948,023, forward strand.
ATAACTTCCCTGCATGAGTCACAAATATTATCCATAATCAGTATTTTCTTTAAAATTCGAAATGTCAATTTCACCCACTCTTTTATTTCAGAAAAAACAATACATCTCTAGTGCGTTGGGCAAACAAAGATTCATTATCATTTATGAAATTGGAAATTATAGACATCTATTAAATTCCTGCTTCAACCAAATGGCAACGGAATATGTAGCTGGGTGCTTCCACCAACATTTCATTTTCAAAAGAACAACAGCAATATCACAATAGCACTTGGGGCGAATATCATTGGTAAACGAAGGAAGAAGAAACTGGACATATCATACTAATAATTTAAATTTACCTCAATCCCCTCCAATCGATGGCTATTTGAAATGGCAATCAGTTCCGTCTTAAGTTTCGGAGGTGACGAAAAGTTGCAGGTAGGACGTTGTCCAGAGTTTAAGACGAAACTGCTTTTTCTTGGTCGTTCATTGTCATAAATGGCATTTGATAACGCACTTTCTATGATCTTGGATCCGTTGTGGAGCGAAATCAACCTACTCTCACCGTGACGAGCAATCCTCGTAGACCGCTTCATCGTCACCGTCTCTGTAGATGTCATTTCAAGTGTCAAATGTCCTAAGTAACCCCACTATCATCGAGTTTAGCTCTAGTCCTTGCCGTGTGTAACATATCAATTCGTCATCTATCATAGTTTGGAGAATATAGCGAAAAACGAAAAGGATTACCATGATGACAGGACTGACTGGAAATCCTATCTAGACAGGCTTTCAGTTTTTAACATCCGAGATTACTTTTTTTAATGGATAAGAATGAGCTATACTCTATCCATATCCTATTTCCATCATTTAAAATAACGTTCGTTGTGGAAGATATTATTATGTTCATGTCAGTGTTGGGTAAGGTTAACTGAACGAAAGAAGAAGTGTATCTCAAAGTCAGCCTACACACGCTGATTAAATTTGTCATTCCTTTATGGAACGGTAACGTTCCCATGAAAATACCATACTGCCTACTTTAATATAGATCCTTGATTTTGTGAAAGAGTTGTGGTGCAGTGTTTCTGACTCTTGTAACCAGAAGGCCATGTGTTCGAATCCCAACGCGTCCAAGTGTTCTTTTGCAAAGCCATCTATTGATTGCGGGCAAGCCAGAATCCATTGACCGAGTTAATCTGCAAACCCTTGAAGACGTCGTTTTAAGTATTTAATGCTATAAAAAAGCGGAATATAAGTATTATTATAAGGTAACAACACGCACAATTATTATCAAGATACACAACCATAAAGATTTCACAAAATCAAAACACACATCAGACAAAACTCAGCTCCACACACACACACACACCCTCACACAATTTGTTATTTTATAAGCGTACAAGCAGGGTGAATGCAGAAGGGACATAAACAGGTGACGCACACATGCGTTACAGAATTTCCCCACACGAAAGAGACGAACTCGACTGCACGCGATTTTTAGCAGACAATTTCATGAAATCAAAAGTAACGATGACGACCTATTCTAAGTAATTTCTTCTCACAACATGATATTTTTGTGACGTTACTGAAATCAGACATGGAGGGCAGGGACGAAGGCATGACGAGCGCCGTGTCTACCATGTGGAGCGTTGTGGCCCAGTGGATTAGTCATCGGACTATGAAACAGAGGGTCGTGGGTTCGAATCCCAGCCATGGCGTAATTTCCTTCAGCAAGAAACTGATCCACAGTGTGCTGCACTCAACCCAGGTGAGGTAAATGGGTACCGGTAGGAAGTAATTCCTTAAAAGGCTGTGTGCGCTATGAACGCCTAGCTAAGCCGGGTAATATAGGAGCGCCTTGAGCACCTAACAAGGTGGATATGTGCGCAATATAAATACCCTACATTATTATTATTATATGTCTAAAGGGGCAAATATTCAATCAGTGAAGATAGAGTTGCAACCGGTTTTTCTCCAGCGACATTACTCTTTCGAGTCAATAAGACTTAGTACCGGTGTATGTGTTCACCTTTCAAGGACAAAGCCTTATACAAACTCATACCCAATAACCTTAAATGAACTTTACATTAAAATTATTCTATCTTGGTAATTGTTTCCCAAAAATAAAGCACTGAGAAAAATATGATGGCCGGAAAAATGTCAGTAAGCCATGGACTTCAGTTTGCAATAAGGTCCGAATGCCAATGAAGACAATCTGATCACGTGACTTCTGATCGATTAATGGATTGATACCGCGATGCATATTTGTTGATGATATATAAATCATAAATCTCTATTCTAACGGTTAAGAAAACCCCCTCCGAAACTTAGTGGTTGAGATTTCTTCTTTTTTTATAACGAACGGGTGGTTTAGCTTTCTGACACGGCCTATCCATTCTCGTATGAATCTTTGTGGCATTAACGACGAAAATTCCGCATAAATCATTCTTCAAGATATTCTTCGTGTGTTATGATGCAATTAAATGTTCATTTGTTTCTTAGATATTCAAGTCTTATGATCATTGTTTATTAGTTTAAGGCGAGGACTGTGTCTGTTTTATCACACCGTCCCAGTTGGTATCAGTCTTAGTGCTAAAGTGAAGTAAAAGAAAGAATGAACTCGCTCTACCCCAAAAAATGCAAAAAAAAATCGGAGGGAAAAAGTAGGTTAAGTCTCATTTTTGCTGAATTGAACCGTCGATGATTAAGTAGGAAATCTCCTCATCGAAAATGATTTTTATAATTTTATTACACACTTGTACACTGATCAGTTCATAAGTCATAATATAATACATGTATGTACATACATTATATTTGGTTACACCGCCAACATGGCCGAAGTATTCTTCCCATTCAACGTGTATGACAAAATATTTTTGACATTCTCCTTTGCTATCATCTTTAGACAATATTTATCGGGTCCCATGGCCTGTATTAAGTTTAGAATTCTATATACAGGCTACCAAAAGTTTGATAAAACCAAAATAATGACCGGCTCATAACCAATATTCTTGCCTATGTTAAGCCACAGGTGGGCTTGGTATGGGTTTCATAAAGCCGTTCGTAAGTGAACTTTACGAACGATTGGTGATCTTTACTTAGGCGCTAAATTGTCACCAATGAATATTTTGGTGTACTTCAGTTACCACAAGAAAGGATCACCAGTCGTTCGTAATGTCACTCGTAACTTTATGAAAGACCCACCTGGGCTCCGTAAAACTAAGATTGGCGATCAATCGCTAAATGAACTGACCAATCAAGATAAATTTTACATGTTTTTCATGTGCATTTGCTTCAAAACACTGACCAGGAACCAATTAGAAGTGTTGTTTCATATTTGTTATTCATCGCTAAGCTGTGTGTTACGTGGGTCGGATGTGGCTGCTCTCCAGAAAGATACAGGAAACATAAAAGAATATCATAACAAAATATTAATAAAGAAGAATGTCGATCGCATTTGTGAGGGTTAGTGTGTGAATTTGTTATCATTTCAAACTATCCAAGGGTCCAATGTTTCGGCAGCTCTATACTGTACCCATTATAAAATATATTTTTGGAAGACGTCTTAGGAGAACTCTGCCAATTATGTGTCGTCACGGTTTATTCTGATCACAACACTGCCATGGATATTTATTTTTTTTTATTTATTCATTTCATTTCCATGCAAGAAAACATGACATGATATGTAGATATACAAAACAAATCTGAAAATCATTTCTATTGTCACATAACCATTTGTGGCAATACAATAAAAGTGTTCAAAAACATAGCAAAATTCAACATTAGTAAATTAGAATTGAATGTTGATGCTCAACTTTTTAACAAAGTTAGACGGATTTTATTTATATTCTTAATCAAACATTGACAAAGGGTTTATTTTCATTAAAGCAAAAATTCATATTAGAATAATTTTGAATCAGGGGTCTGTTTCATAAAACTTTTTATAATAACGAATTTGCAATAACAGTTAAATGCTACGGAAATCATTCGCTATCTTGGTGTACCTCTTGGAACAAAATTGTACGAAATAACAAGACTTAGGTATTACATGTTGTTTAGTAGAGGGATTGAAAGCAGATGAGTGGATACGAATGTGACAGAAGTGTAAGCAATCATGGCAGTAATGATGGCTAGGGCTAATGATACGTTTAACGGTAACGGAATTCCTATCAAGGCTTACAAGAATGGTTATATCAATATTTAGAATCATGTTCATTCATGTTACACTTTATCACACTCTTGATTTTACACCAATCTTCACACACTCACATCTTCTCTTTTCCTCGCAAACACACACACCACATATCGCTTTCGATTTCTTTCCCCAATGGTTATTCTTACCAATTACTTCCTGTGAAAATTCATTTAATTTTGCTTATAGTACATTTGCGTAAAATAAAATTGTAGGTTTTACGTTTACCTACAATTACATTTACGCAAAATAAAATTGCAAGGGTCTTTAATGCAATAAAATTCAACGGGAAGAACGAAAAGGCAAAGAAATCTTGCATCTCCCTTCGTGCATCTCTCTTATCATAATCATAATCATCATCATAATCGTCGTCGTCAACAATGGAGAGAATTCCTTCTTACCTTGGGATTCTTATGACCTTGAAAATAACCCCAAAAGTAATGACGTGGTATTTTTAGTGGAATTCGTCAATAAAGATATAAAACTTTTACCACTGGGTATATATCGATTAATAAGGTGGAGGCGGCGGAGAGGCTGTTCAAAGACTTGCTCATCACAGAAATATTCTACCACTACCAAAGGGTTAAGTGATATCCATTATTGGCAAGTTTATTGACACCCTTGCCTATCAAATGAAATATGATGACATTAACGATGAGAGAAATCGCAAAAGCTCGATGAAGAATTTTCTCCATCAATACACACAAAGATGGAACAATAATAATGTTTGTTTGTTTTTATTTGAGGTAGGTTCCAGCTAGATTTCTTTTTATATATTACACCAACCGATTTGGGGTTTAAAAAATCGGAGTGGCAGTGGTAAGAGTCCGCTCGGCAGATATGGCAACGACACTGCTTATTCTCGACTGGGGTATCAGATCCAGGGGAAAGCAATACCCTGTATAAGATAGACACTGCAAAAGTCCAATAAGATGAAACCAGGCATGCGTTACTTTGAAGTTCATTTTTTTTATTCCTTGAACATTTCTTTTCTAATTAATTTCTTCATTTGCTTTTATGTATACCCTTTACATTGATTACCCACGGCTGCACAATAAGCCAGTTCGTAGTTCCTTTCTGCGCATGATCAAAAGATTCTACGCATGATCAGAAGAAGGTCATTTGCACTAAAGTGACATGGTGCTTTAAAATCTAATGAGATAAGCACCAACTTTGATGTCTTGATTATTCATATATTCTTTTGAATTGTCGTTTTCATTTACATCCACAAAAAACAACAATGCTTCTACGAACGACTGGTATTTCACAGTTTGTCAAGTACATCGTGCAACATGCTAAGATATGCATTCAAAGTAGGAATGCAACAAATGCCTTCATTAAGTGTTCATTGGTGTGCTATTCTAGTCTGCTGGTCTATTCAATTTCTTCATCCTGCTATGTAAGGCAAGCTTACGTAATATCTTGCTTTGAAATCTGCCTATCATGATGAATAAAATGAAAGGTCATTTGACCAAAATTGCCCATAAAGTAACTACGAACTGGTCAATTGCATTATTTGTGCTTTCAATTAATGCGTTCTCAGCAAATGAGAATTGTACATCAACAAAGTACGAAAGAGTCCAGCTCCCGCCAAAAACAGTAAATAAATATTTGAAAAAATAAAATCCTAACATGCCTGAGGGGAAAATATAGTACATTGGTTTATACTTCTGTAGAATAGTGGAATCGTTGATAATACATATAATTCTTTTTAATCATCTGATAGCATGATGATAATGGTAACATTTAAAGAAATCAAGAAGCCGTTGTTCACTTACGGTGATCTTTGGAAGACCGGAAAATGAAGACATTGTCTGACAAATGGCCCCAGTGATTCAAATTTGATCTGAACTTTTGGCTTGAGACTTCCGAAAGACTTTCTACTTTATTTTATCCAATGCACTCACAATTTGCTTAATGATCCCCAAATCCATCCTCCCAAACACACACCCACACCTACCCTCACACACTTTCAACATTTTAACACTTTTTGCAACGTTCTTTCATTTTTTAATTTGAACCTTCTTTACAGAAATTTCAGAATGATAAGATAACCCTGCGTGGTTTCATATAATACAACATAAAACAAAAGACGGTCAATGGTAGAATATACATATAAATTGAAATTGAATTCACTTTTTATAATTAAAACGATCGTTCAATCTCTTCGGCTCCTACCCTTGCGACCATTTGCCCACACCTTCATCCCATTGCCTCCCACGCGTTTTATGACAAGACTCAAAAGAGATTTTCATATCTTCCCCCATCGGACTGCACTGTCTCTTAATCTCAAAGTAAAGTCCTCTCACAGAAAAGGTCCCTGAGCTAGCTACTGGCAACACGTGGGATAGTTTTATGTATTACATCTACAAGAGAATCTGACAGATAAAACAAAGATTAGAATGAATATAAACGATTTATTGTCTGCAAAATGTATTTGTTTGGCAAGTGCAAAAAATGAGTAATACCTACCATAGCCTTAAGAGGTGGCACACATAAATTGTAACAATTTTTCCCCCAAGTAAAGTAATGTGAAATTGATTCAACGAATATCTGGGGCGTTATATCATGAGATACGCTCAATATTTACAATTCGTTATAGTTGTAGTTCATTGTTCGCAATGAATTCCATAACTTGTTGGTCAAATGATTATATCTGTAATGTTACAGAATCCGGAATTAGATTCAACGTAGTGTTAACTCTTGAAATGTTTGGCAACATACTGTCCACACAATTGGTCAAAATAGTTTATCCTACTCTGGGTAGTTTTCAACCAATACTGTGTAGTTCTCACCCAAAGCCCACGTTATTGGTTTAAAACCACTCATGATTTGGTAGTTTTAACTTACTGTTGTTTGGACAGTATGTTGACCAACATTTTTTAAGAGTGTGTGTTTTGGGGGGGTTTTAATTTATATCAATTTTCATTCCTACACTCTAAAAAAAGGTTTACACAATATTGGGTAAATGGGGTACATGCATGTTGTTGGGTAAAAAGATACCGACTATTTCGTAAATTTTACGCAATGTTGCGTTGAAATAGCCCAATATAGGGTAAAAAATGCCTAGCAAACATGTTTGTTCCCTTTTTACTCAATATTGGGTAAAATTTTACTCAGTGTTTTTAGAGTGTAATATGAAATATGTAAGTCAGCAAAGTTATAGAATTAATGTATTCGAGATTGACAGTTTTACCGTAGTCTTCTACTTATGCCCTGCAAGTATTGTTTAGATTAATCTCATTTGCGTCTGGAGCTGGTTAGACTAGGATAGCCCAAGAACCCTACGGATAAATATTAGCATCAAACAATTTAGGCGCCAAACCACGCTGGGCAGCTGATTGTTTTAACGTGCCGTCTTCTTACGCGGACATCAGATAGGCCTGGCACTTAAAGGCATGGAGAATCTTTTACTCCACAATGTGCAAATAGTTTTCATGTTTGGTTTATTTGCAGTTAACTTTCGTTGTGATCCATTTTTTGTACTTAAAACAAGGCTTCGGTTTAGATTTAACACTGAGATTGGTTGATTGAATGTTCGATAATTTATTTTAAATTTTCAACACCAAATATTACAAAAAGAGGCGAAAAAGAATGAACATATTGAACATTATGAAACAATGGACACAAAGCAAACACAGAAATGCGTACCAATATCCATATACGGTAAGGGACACATATGTCACCCTCGCGCACACCTTCACTCTCATGTACTTGCACTCATGCGAATCGAGACAAAAACGTGAATGAAATTAAGTTGAATCATATCTGCTAGTTTTGAAAGAATTAATAACTTTGGTTAATTTGATCTCTTCGTGATTCTCTCTACCTCTCTCATAAGTTTCCGTAAAGGCGAGATAGTTTGCATCTATGCCTCAATTCGCACGCTCCCCCCCCCCCCCTCCCCCTTCCTCTCCCATTCTCTCTCCCTCTCAGTCATACGTCTGTTTAGAGGATTATGTGAAGAAAAGTAAAATCATCACGCCCCGAACCCACCTACAGTTTTGTCGTTAATATGGAATGAAAGAAATAAATGATAAAACGTTTCCACATACCCAATGAATCCAGGGCTGTTGATGTTTTCTTTTCTGTACTTCACATTTGATAGTCTGTGAAAAGAAAATAGTTTTGTACACTAAACTGACATATTAGAATTTCGTTGTCTTTATCCGTCAGCTTGCATATAACTATTTTCTACGGAAACGTTTGCAGCAAAAATTCCATATTAAATGATAATTTCGACTCCTAATGATCAGAATATATTTATTTCATATCGGTTGTCAAAATGGTTTCGCCGTGAAATTTCATGGAAATACAATATAGTGCAAAAAGTTAGAAACTAGAAAAAAAATATGTAAGAAAACAATTTTCATACCAATTTCTTTAAGCAGAATCTAGAAGAGAGTATCTGGAGTAAATAGAAGACTCAAGTAGCTTTATTAGTTTATACACATATTGGCATAATTGCTTAAAATTGTGGATGGTATTTTTTCAATAGACAAAACACCAAAGAAGCTTACTTGCGAAAAATACAGTTGACGGCCAAGATCTCAGTAAGAAGGAAAAAAATCGACCCCCCCCCCCCCTCCGCCCCCAACCCTCCCATAGGTGAGAGACCAATCCTAATAACCGTGCTGTAGGAACATTGATTATGATTTAACTTTCATTTTAAAATGTCTTCACCCTGTAGTTTCTTCACGCGTGGGCTGAATTGAAAGGGTAATATGAAACCTTCCGATGAGAAAGATATCAAAATTTATTCACGATCATCGAGCTGGCAGGGTGTAAGTGGTCGTCAATGTGCATTGACTTTAGAAAAACAAAACTTCGGGCATTTTTTTTTCCAGCGTGTGCATGAGAGGTTGGTATTTAAATAACAGAAGGCGTTGCTTGATCTCGTCACAGACTTGAACTAGACTGAATCTGGGGCATCTATAGCAATAAATAGAATGACTTTAGTCTGTCTGCCATACGAGTCTCGAAATGTTTTTTTTTAATGAAGTGTTTCTTTCCGAAATTCATAAATAGCTCTCCACTATCCCCCATTCCCTTTGTTACTTCATCAATTTATTTATCTATCTGCCAATCTACTACTGTATATCTATAAATTTGCTTCATGACAGATTTAATCGTGTCGCCATATTTCACTTCTGTTAATACACTCGGAAAACAAATCAAAATTCATTTGGGGGGAGCGATGTTCAAGTTAAGTCTATTAGTTGCTTGATATCACGACATCGTGTTAAATTCAAACTTTGGTAGCATGTTCAATCTCTCGGCTGCGCTCCCCCGTTTTAAATTAATGCGCCTGTTTATACTTTAATCTCTTTTCTTCTTAGAGGCGAATGCAACGAAATTTTACCGAAGATAGTACATGGAGCAATGTACCCCCAGATAATAGGACATTTTTCCTATGCGACATACGGAGATTTCAAGAACATAGAAAATGTATTGTCAAATGACCACCATGGTAAAGACCATGCGAGAATTCTTAGTTGACAACTGGTGGATCAAAACAGCAGTTTCGTCCTGGACTCTGTACAAACAACGTATTTGCAATTCTTCGTCAGCTCCGAAACTTAGGAAGGAACTGGTGTTCTGATTCACCAGTTTTCGACAAACACTTCACAACTGTTCATTGTCATTTGCCGGGCATTTTCAATGCATTTACTGTGTGGTTGAACCATCCGTACGTTGCTGGGCGAAGATTCTCTAATGATAACGTTCGCTCTGACCATATTATAGATCAAAGCAATCAACTTGTCAGATCGGCGAAACGCAATGTTTAATAGGCAACTCTACAATTTGTCACGTGTTTCACTTTTCGCCAATCAGAAATCAACCTTCCAAGGATGTGGACTATAACACTTTATAAAGTGTAACCGGTTGTGTCATAATGTGTTCATTACCACCGTCCAATTGGCTTTTACATTTTCTTGACGACCAACTAAAAATACATCTCAGGAATGTCGCGAACGCACAGTCCCATCTCTATTATATTATACCCAGCTTTACATTGATTCGAGAAAGATGGGTCTGATTATGACCACCAACATCGAAATTTCCACCCTCAAAAATGTTTCATCTTCATATTAACAAAACATAATAAAAACAAACAAAATAGGTCATCCCCTCAGTATCCCTTAATCCCTTTTTCCACCTAAATACAAAGATCGTTTTCTAAAATAAATTGTAACTTTATGTTCCCTTACACAGGTATATAACGCTATTATGTTGACGACTTGGAAAGTCACCATGACAACTACATCAGTATGTTTAGAAAGACATCGACATCGACCGATCTTTCCTTTCGATCGTCCGGCCATTTATCAATTCATTTGTTTATTGATATTTCGATCTTTATTTTTGGTACATATTTTCTTCATTCTTGTCGTTATTTTAATCACGCAATCCATCAATTCATTAACTTATCTAAACAAAAACAAACCACCTGTTTATAAACAAAAAGGTGACAAGTCTGCGGAATATAATTTCTGGAACCAGAAAATGCACAGCAGGAAAATCAATGTCGTTTTGTTTACATCTCAAAACGCGTGACTTGCACATGTTGGGGGCAGTGTACGCTTTTTTCCCTATTTTTTTTCTTTTCATGTTTTTGCCAGACAGTATCAAGATGTTGCTAGGCGCGAAAGAGCACCCCTTTTTTCATCCTTACAAATCTGGTCCGTTCTGCTCCCGGAAGCGAGTAACTAGATTTTCGAAGGTTGATATTCAAATCCTTTAAAGGTCAAGTCCACCTCACAAAAATGTTGATTTGAATCAATAAAGAAAAATCAGACAAGCACAATGCTGAAAATTTCATCAAAATCGGATGTAAAATAAGAAAGTTAAGACATTTCAAAGTTTCGCTTATTTTCAACAAAACAGTTATATGAACGAGCCAGTTACATCCAAATGAGAGAGTTGATGATGTCACTCACTCACTATTTCTTTTGTTTTTTATTGTTTGAATTATACAATATTTCAATTTTTACGAATTTGACAATTAGGACCTCCTTGCCTGAGGCACAAAATGTTAAAATAATGGAATTCCACGTGTTTAGGGAGGAATGAAACTTCATTTTACATGACAATGACGAGAAAATCAAAATATTTCATATAATAAAATACAAAATAAATAGTGAGTGAGTGATGTCATCAACTCTCTCATTTGGATGTAACTGGCTCGTTCATATAACTATTTTGTTGAAAATAAGCGAAACTTTAAAATGCCATAACTTTCTTATTTTACATCCGATTTTGATGAAATTTTCAGTGTTGTGCTTGTTAAATTTTTCCCTTTTTATTCAAATCAAGTTTTTGTTGGGGTGGAATTGTCCTTTAAAGGTAACTCCGTCCATGGACCTATTCGTAATAGGTCCATGCTCCGTCCTACTTATATTGACCATTTCTTATGGGTGATACCGTTTTTGTAATTTTCATCGGTAGGATATCTAGGATATCCATATATATATATATATATGGAGGTGCCGAGGCCGAGTGGTCTAAGGCGCCTGGTTATACATGGAAAGTCCAGAGTTCGATCCCCGGCCGCGGCACCTATGCCCGTGAGCAAGGCATTTAATCTACAATGCTCTTTTATCCTGCTTTCAAATAAATGGACATGCGATATGCATTATTGGTAACTAGGTGTGCACTTGGTTTTTTTGTTTTTTTTAATATTCAAATTTTTATACTTCACCGTCTCAGGACTTCTGTCACTTGGTCTTGTACATACAATTCCCTGTTGGAGGCGTCAATAGGCACCTTTCGCAAATCTCTACAACGCGAGATTAGAGTCGGGTAACTCAAAAGTTAACGATTAATCATAGACTCGAATTTCTAGATTGATTAGTCAATACAATCAAACGTAGAAAATTGTTTTACGATCATTGCCAAGCTTTGTGTTACAGGCCTTATTAGTCCGGCAGCCCAGGAGGTTTATTCAACCGAAAGCCGGACAAGCAAATGACCCCATAGCTGGATGGCATGGACCTTGAAGTTTACAAAAATGCATTGCTGCCGGGTTCTATGCGTGGTCTTCCCTCCGAAATGACGTAATATATGACGTCACTACAAAATGGCCATATTTCACCATTTTTCAGACATTGTACACATAGCATGAAGTCAAGGGAGAATATCTCAGCCAAATCATGCTTGTTTTGTATGAAACTTTCACAATGTATTGTTCGAGTAGTGCACAAGAGATATGCAAAATTTCACGAACAGAAATTATTGTTTACATATGCAAATTACGTAATGAAATTTGCATATCATTAGTTTTGGAGATTTCTCGCATAAAAAATTGTCAAAAATCGATTTAGAAATTTATTTTCTTTTGTAGTGTACTTTATTTGATATTTTTTCTCTCAAGCATAATATCATTGTCTTCATCTATATCTCTACTTTAAGAAAATATATAACAGTAATTGAAAAAGACATTATAGACTGTGATTTCAGCCCCCTTTCCAATATGGTGCGCACGTAGAAATCGTGCGTTTTTGGCCTATTTTCACCATATGGCTGAGGTGTGCGAACGATATGCCTACTTTCTTGATGTTTCCTGCATTTTGCATGATATTAAATCTCCCAAACAACATATTTTCTTCTTCATTATGTCTCTGGTGAACAATTAATGATTTCAGCAAAAATTGATTGCCCACTGGGCAGTCTATAGGCTACGTTTTCAGCCGAGTTTTCAACAACGAACCTATACAATGTAAGACTGCATCGTTGTAGTCGAGTCGGATAAGAGGTTCCTGTGTACCATCAAAATATTTTTCACTCAATTTTTCAATCAACGTTTTGGTATTTGTCTAAACTGTCTCGTTAATGAATCTTGATGTTTCCTTCCCAAAATCGTGTCCAACGGGGTTCAAAATTGATATCTTTGGCGGCCCGCTTGGACTTTTTAAAAATGAAAATCAATTATTTTCATATTTTATTGCACAGAGTCTGACAATGGGACAATCTTTTAATCAATACGCATTTCTCTATGATTGGGATAGTAGAAATCGATTTAATTCGTTTTCTGATGATATAGTTTGAAATACAATTTATCCCGAAATGGGCATGATTTTGGTCAAAAATGTGCATGTGCATTGATATCTATCTGTTCAATCATTAACATCAACAACTATTTCAAAATATCAGCATTCGACACGAAAGAGGATATAATATACCGATAATACTGAAACGCTTCATGACAATATGTATGTCTTTATTTGCTTAGTTAAAGGGCAAATACCATTATTACCCATTTATTGGAAAATATGCCACTTTGGAGCCCATATTTAGGCAAAAAACGTTTCTGATATGGAATAAAGCCACTTTCATTCTTTTTAAACTACATGGAGGTAAGAAGGGTAGAGTTTCCTCTATCTGCTACTAGCATACTGAAGCATACCCCCTTCAAGGAGCGTCGAAATCACCCACCCTTTTTCATACTTTACCTATTTGTGGGAAAATATGCTTTTTCAAGCCCCCATTGAGGCAAAAAGTGTTGCTGCTATGTAGTACGGCCACTTTCATTGTTTTTAAACTATGTGGAGACAAGAGTAGAGTTTTCTCTATCTGCTACAAAAAAGGTGTGCTGTTACAGCAAAGCCTACCCCTTCTGAGGACTGCTAAAGTTACCCGATAATTATACGTATTTTGCCCATTAATGGGAAAATATGCTATTTTCGAGCCCCCATTTGGGCAAAAAGTGCTTCTGCTATTTAGTAAAACCACGTTTATTTTCAAACTATATGGAGACAAAAGAGTAGAGTTTCTTCTATCTGCTACATATAAAGATGTGTTGGCATATTGGAACATACCCCCTTAGGGGGTCTCCGAAATCACTTACCTTTTTCCATATTTTACCTATTTATGGGAAAATATGCAATTTTCGAGCCCCCATTGAGTCAAAAGTGTTTCTGCTATGTAGTAACGCCACCTTTATTTTTTTTCAAACTATATGGAGACGAAAGAGTAGACTTTCTTCTATCTGCTACATATAAAGAAGTGCTGGTACAGTAAAGCCTACCACCTTTGGGAACTGCCAAAGTTACCCGCCCCTTTTACGTTATTTGCAAATTCATGGGAAAATGTGCTATTTTCGAGCCCCCATTGAGGCAAAAGGTGTTTCTGCTATGTAGTCAGACTACTCTTATTGCTTTTAAACTATATGGAGACGAAAGAGTAGAGTTTCCTCTATCTGCTACATATAAAGAGGTGTTGGCATATTGGAACATACCCCCCTTAGGGGGTCACCAAAATCACCTACCCTATTTCATATTTTAATTATTTATGGGAAAATATGCTATTTTCGAGCCCCCATTGAGACAAAAGGTGTTTCTGCTATGTAGTAAAACTACTCTTATTGCTTTTAAACTATATGGAGAAGAAAGAGAAGACTTTCCTCTATCTGCTACATATAAAGAGGTGTTGGCATATTGGAACATACCCCCCTTGGGTGGTCGCCAAATTCAACTACCCTATTTCATATTTTAACTATTTAGGGGAAAATATGCTATTTTCGAGCCCCCATTGAGACAAAAGGTGTTTCTGCTATGTAGTAAAAATACTTTTATTGCTTTTGAACTATATGGAGACGAAAGAGTAGAGTTTCCTCTATCTGCTACATATAAAGAGGTACTGGTACCATAAAGCCTACCCCCTTTGGGAACTGCCAAAGTTACCCGCCCCTTTTACGTTATTTGCAAAATCATGGGAAAATATGCTATTTTCGAGCCCCCATTGAGACAAAAGGTGTTTCTGCTATGTAGTAAAACTACTCTTATTGCTTTTAAACTATATGGAGACGAAAGAGTAGAGTTTCCTCTATCTGCTACATATAAAGAAGTGTTGGCATATTGGAA
Source organism: Lytechinus variegatus (assembly GCF_018143015.1). NCBI lineage: Eukaryota > Metazoa > Echinodermata > Echinoidea > Temnopleuroida > Toxopneustidae > Lytechinus > Lytechinus variegatus. Next base: position 7,963,053 of record NC_054753.1, read on the forward strand.
CATACCCCCCTTAGGGGGTCACCAAAATCACCTACCCTATTTCATATTCTAATTATTTATGGGAAAATATGCTATTTTCGAGCCCCCATTGAGGCAAAAGGGGTTTCTGCTATGTAGTAAAACTACTCTTATTGCTTTTAAACTATATGGAGACAAAAGAGTAGAGTTTCCTCTATCTGCTGCATATAAAGAGGTGTTGGCATATTGGAACATACCCCCCTTATGGGGTCGCCGAAATCACCTACCCTTTTTCCATACTTTACCTGTTTATGGGAAAATGTGCTATTTTCGAGCCCCCATTCAGGCAAAAAGCGTTTCTGCTATATGGTGAAGCCAGTTTCATTCTTTTGAAACTACATGGAATTAAAGGAGTAGACTTTCTTCAATCTGCTGCTAATAAGTGGTTGCACAGCAAAGTCTATCCCCTCCGGGGGTTCCGAAAGTCACCCACCCCTTTTCCATATTTTTTCCAATATGGGGAAAATCTGCCAATCTTGGAGCCTCTGAAGAAGGTAGCAGTCGATGTACCGCACTTTTTTTACATGTAGCTGATAGAAAAAAATGCCTCTTCTTTTATTTCAAAGTGGTTTCCAAAATCAAAGCTAGCTTTACTATATAGTAGAAATGCCCTTTTGTCTGAATGGGGGTCAAACATTGCATTTTTTACAATAAAGAATGAAAATAGACATATGTAACTGATAAAGAAGATCCTACTTTGTCATCTTTATGTGGTTACAAAACAAAAACAAGGGCTTTACCGCACGGCAGAAACACTGTTTGCCTCAAAATGACTAATTTTCCGAGAAACTGGCAAGATACGAAAAAAAAGATTGGGTGACTTTGGCAGCCCCCTGAGGGTTAGGCTTTGCTATGCCCCAATTTCTTTATATGTAGCTGATAGAGAAAAGTGATTTAAAGGAAAAAATTACATACTCAAAACAAAATGTTACCACATTGGGGGCTCCGAAAAGCACGATATCATAATAGTCAAGCTATGGATAATGATATATTACTGTATGTAACATTTTACTGGTTCTTGTGGGACTATGCTTTAAGGTGCCCGAGAGTAATTGCATGCAAAATGAAAATGCAGAGCAATGCCTCGAACTTCTATCTTTTTCAAGAGATTTAATTATCATAAAAATTGCTTTGTGTAGAAAATGCCTTTAACCCTCATACACATGATACAAGTAATACATACCTTTCTATCGATCGCGAAGTACGTTATTTTCTGCATGTTAGGCACATCAACAAAGGCGATCGGATGCAAGATGAAACAGATAGATGTCAATGCACATGAACATTTTGGTTCAAAATTTTTGATGAATTCTTTTTTTAATATATTAACCGGACTATTCAGAAAACATTTTCAACCGATTTCTACTATCCAAATCCTAGTGAAATGCGTATTGATTTAAAATTTCCCATTGTCAGACTTTGTGCAATAAAATATGAAAATAATTGATTTTCATTAAAAATGTCCAAGAGGGCCGCCAAAGATATCAATTTTGAACTCCGTTGGACACGATTTTGGGAAGGGAACATCAAGATTCATTAACTAGACACTTTAGGCAAATACCAAAACATTGAGTGAAAAATGTTTTGATGGTACATAGAAACCCCCTTATCCGACTCGACTACAACGATGCAGTCTTACATGGTATAGGTTCGTTGTTGAAAACTAGGCTGAAAACGTAGCCTATAGACTGCCCAGTGGGCAATCAATTTTTGCTGAAATCATTGATTGATCACCAGAGACATAATGAAGAATAAAATATTGTTGTTTGGAAGATTTAATATCATGCAAAATGCAGGAAACATCAAGAAAGTAGGCATATCGTTCGCACACCTCAGCCATATGGTGAAAATAGGCCAAAAACGCACGATTTCTACGTGCGCACCATATTGGAAAGGGGGCTGAAATCACAGTCTATAATGTCTTTTTCAATTAATGTTATATATTTTCTTAAAGTAGAGATATAGATGAAGACAATGATATTATGCTTGAAAGAAAAAATATCAAATAAAGTACACTACAAAAGAAAATAAATTTCTAAATCGATTTTTGACAATTTTTTATGCGAGAAATCTCCAAAACTAATGATATGCAAATTTCATTACGTAATTTGCAAATGTAAACAATGATTTCTGTTCGTGAAATTTTGTATATCTCTTGTGCACTACACGAACAATACATTGTGAAAGTTTCATACAAAACAAGCATGATTTGGCTGAGATATCTTCCCTTGACTTCATGCTATGTGTACAATGTCTGAAAAATGGTGAAATAGGGCCATTTTGTAGTGACGTCATATATTACGTCATTTCGGAGGGAAGACCACGCATAGAACCCGGCAGCAATGCATTTTTGTAAACTTCAAGGTCCATGCCATCCAGCTATGGGGTCATTTGCTTGTCCGGCTTTCGGTTGAATAAACCTCCTGGGCTGCCGGACTATATAGATCTTGCTTTTCGTGTGCAAAGCTCTTTCATACGATACCAGCATGCCATGCCATTTGCCTGCCTAAGCTCGCGGCGGGACTGTACCTGTATCATGGCTATGACTCCAGCTGGCTGGAGACATGCGAAATGTAGATTATGACATGGATAAGAAAGTGGTTTTTCAAACAAATCGAGTACATATTGAGTAAGGAAAAACTTACCGAATTAAGGCTTAGATATAGATCATTACAGTCCATCGAATCGATATTGCATTTAATGTGCATTATTTATGGATCACTGGCAATTGATTCCATGGGTCAGATCACCTCTCAAGCCGAATCATTTCCCATGCGTTGACATGTACACAGCATGCAACAGGCCATAAACCGTCTAAATTTGCGGAGTTTTTTTCTTTTGCCAGCACCTTCTACATAAACGATATGCCTCTAGCACACAATGTAATGGGCAGTATGTTTTACTTTTCCGCAGAAATGGGGGGTTTGCCGGGGGTACACTTCCATTGATGAGTGGATACCAGGCGCGACCATGGGGTTTCGAAAAGCACCCTAAACAAGGGAAGGTCTTTTCCAGATTATGAAAATGCATCTCTCAACAAGTATTTGGGTTGTGACACCCTACAAGTAGTGGAAATATATCCCTTTTCAGTATTTTAATCATTGTTTCTCACACCCTCATAACGCTACATAGGCTTATACGTATACCCACTCTTTCCCTTTTTACGTGTGGTCGCGCCTGGTATCCACCATTCAATGGAAGTGGGTCCCCCGGGCGGCCTCTCGAGCTCTGGGAGGAAGCAAATTTGGATTTGGAAAGTCGTCCTAAATCAGATATATCGCTGTTACCATAGTAGCAACCAGAATTTTGCACACGAAACGCAAATTGAATGTTTCCGTTCCAGATGCGAAACGAAAAAAAAATCCCATGTCACACAATTTACATTACAGGACGGAGTTTTACGACCATGACGACGGTCCCAAAAGTCTCTCCCAAAATGAACTACCGTTCTAAATAAGCGTACGCGTTCTCAAACGAAAGGTCGGGAATGTCTTGCTCAATGGGAACCCAACTAATTTCCCCTGCATCAACGCGTAGAACCATGTGATATTCTTTCTCCTTTTTGTAGACCTGTCACAGGCACTGATGTCTTCATCAATGATCCCTAGCTGTTCCTTTCTCTAGAAGATATTTTACCCGTAAGCCCATCCACAAACAACGAGTTATTCTTCAACTCAACCCATAAGAATATTATTGTAATAAAGTTTGCTTTGAGGAAGCAAGGCAGGAATACGAATGGATTTATTAATTTGGATTTCATACAAGGCTTAAAACATTGAATGATGTTTCCATACAAGATACAGAAAAAACATAAATAATTTAGTCAAGTTCGAGTTTAGTCGACCTCATCCCTCCGGTTTGGATAAAGCCAAACAGCAATCTGACAATACCAAAGGCTAGTTCCGGGCCAATTTGACAGTAGGTACTAGCTGAATCCACAGAGCGTTTTGCTTAAAGAGAGGACCCACTTCTATGGTAAATTATTGTGATGTATTTTAAAGACTTTCAAAAGGTTTCGTTCAGATCATTCAAGATGTTGGATGGCTCTGGGACGAGGTGCTGAAGCACCCCCAATATTTACCTGGGGGTGATGCTCGTGTTATTTACCACAGGCAGCACCCCCTGGAAATGGGCAGCAATGTAACAAAAATCACCGCCATTTTTTGGTAAAAATCCTTTTATTTGGCTCGTCTAATTTGTTATGGACCCGAATCACCTTCATTTTAAAGCAAAACCCTTTATTTTTGGCTTGTCAAATTTAAACCATCACCCCCTGTTAAAAAATAATTCCCAGGGCCCTGAAGACTTCCTGTCGAAAAAAGGTTGCTTGACATACTCTCATATAGTATGTCCGATGTCAGATCCCGTGTCAGATGCATTTGCCCGTGATTATGGTAGTGCTACCTTAAAACAATAAGTGAGTATGTCGTAAGGAAGGGATGCCCAGATTTGCACTTATGGGAATCGGGAATGACGGATCTTTAAAAAAAAAGAGCTGTCCGTCCGTTTTCACCGAAAACGCTTAAAATCACTTAAGATGTCTCCAAACATTGTAATTCACACGTTCTTCAAATTATTCAACACCTAAAAACGATTTTCTGTGAGAAAAAAAAATAATTTGACTCTTGACGCAATGGAGACTCTCGTTACCATGGCAACATAATCCCCATTTTTAGAGCCCTGTTAGTCCAAACACATGTTGGTTATAAAGACGAACAAATTACATACAGGTTGTCACGGGACGGAAGATCGAAAAAGTTAAACAATTTCACTCGTCTGTTCGGTTCCCCTGCCGTCAAAAGTACATTGATCGCGGCGGCGAAGCTAAATTTAGAAAAGGGGTATTACTTATACTAGCTAAAGTCTATTCGGTGTTATTGTTCCGTCAGGTTTCCCATTAGTGAAACCTTTATCCGAATGGTGTTGCATCGAATTTGATCTAGATCTTGACTCAAGATCCGCCAGATTTGATGTGAAAGATGCCTGGAAGTGTTTATGGGGGTAATCTGTTTCGTGGTGAAGAAAGAGAAGTACATGTGGATCGCTTCTCTTTTTTTACGCAGCGTTACGTTTACGTTAAGAAAGGTCTTTTTTAAAAGAATGTTTGGGACTGTTATTTATGTCTCCCATGTCTGCCGATTAAATTTGTATAAAAACATCAGGATCGAATGGATTAATGAGCTGGCATGCTGCCCTCCAATGATTTTTTTTGCAAAAAAGGAAAAGATATAAGCTTGTTATGGCACAGTCAAAGATTATCAATATATTCATTTGATGAATGGGGGCATTTCGATGTAACAAACGCAAAACTAACTTTCCAAGGGGAAGGCAAAATTTGTAATCTTTTTTTAAGAAACTCTAATTTTGTCAAACATTTCAGTTAAAAATGCAAGTTAATAAAACATGGTGGAGGGCAACTGCCTCCTGCCCCCCCCCCCCCCCACCCCCGCTGTTAATAGCCATGAATAGTGGTAATCAATGAAGTCAAATGAATTAAGGAGTCAAAATAAGTACATATTGTGGTAGATGTTGTGTTCGATTTTTTAGTAAAAAAAAATTAGGAAAATGTATTGAAATTTTTACCCGAGTTCTTTACTTATGTGATATAATGCACATCAATTGATGATTTTTGGAGGGATGCTCAAATGTTATAAGTATTATATTGTAAATTATTAAAATATAATAGTTTATTTATTAGGTGATTACAATATCAATTTATTAAATGTGGGTAAAGTGCAATATGTTGATAATTTCATTAATTTATTGTTATCACATTATATGTATCCATTGATTTACCATCCTACCAGAATCACGGATGACACAATCTTTTTAATTGATAATAAAATCACCAATGACATACATGCAGACAAAGTTGAATCAGGAATACTAATAACTAACATCGGTGGTCATTTACCTTTATACTCTTCTATTAGCTAGAATGATATCAACGCACAGCAGACTTTAGACAAACCGCTTCGAATAATCAATGATAATAGTAGTAAGTGTTTTTAAGATCCCGTCTAATGGTCAATTGGTCTTGCCACAATAACAATCCAAATGCAAATTACATGCAATTTTTAGAGAGGTTTTTAAATGTATATAATTTATGTTTCCCCTTGGAATGTTTGAAGAAAAAAACCTAAAGAGAATAAACCATGGATTAATTTTGATATTCGAAAGTTGTCAAAGAAAGAAAATGTCGTTTAAATCGACTTTATCTAAAAAAAAAATCCATCACCATATCGAAAAGAAGTGTACAGAAAATGTAGAAATAAAGTCAGTAATATGATTAAACAAGCTAAAAAATGTTATTTCTTGGAAAGTTTTGCAAATTCCAAAGAAAATATGAAAAACTTGGAATACTGTTAATTATGCAATGGATCGTGCAAATAAAAAGGGCAATATTGATTTTTTGAATTTTTGAAGCTTTTGTATGGATTTTTATAAGGAAATAAATTGAATTGACATTTTTTACACCAAAATCCTTGCTCATAGCCCCTCATAGCACTGCAATAAGAGTCTAAATAAAACTGGGACCGACAATTATATCTCCGGTATTTAAAGTATATATTCTACAGGTGGAATAAATTTTTATTATTCCTATCCAAAATGTTTGCCCTTTCAGCGTAATAGGAAAATTAATTCATGGTTACATATGCGATATACATAACGTCATTTCGCCTTGACACGAGCTTGGCTTTGTACGTTACTGAAATCAAACCGCAATATTGTGATTTATTGTCTTGTGCTACCGACCACAATTTTTTCCTTCTCATTTTCTTTCTTATGATCCGCAGACTATAAGACATAGACAGCAATATTCCATCAGAGAGGGGTAAAAATACAGGAGTTTGACAACGGAGCAAGTTTTGTTGTTCACCTATATTTTTGAAAAGAATCGCCGTTAACATATTAGACATTGGTTTATGAACTGGAAACCACAACTGTATTGAATTGATTATACGACAAAACCACAGGGTCTTTTTTTTCATTTCATTTCTTCTTGATCGAATTTTTCTGCCATTTTCCCGAAGATACTATCTCACCCATGTCAGTATGATTAAATCGAATTAATTTGCAGGTGGTCAGGGACTTCATTTGAATTATTGAGAGCAGATCTGAATTCGGGAGCAATTAATGAAAGAGAGAAAGACGAAAAAGGAACACGTAAGCACTTTAAAATTTGATGTTTCTATCCAAATGATGAAATGTATGTCTGCTTCAATCAATTTCATACTGAAATTACACCATTGATAATATACGGCAAGAGGATTATCATCATCATGAATAAAGACCCTCTCCTCTCACGTTTGCACAAAAATACAATATTGCGTTTAATATGCACTTACTTCTACCATGTCCCAACGGATCTATTATATACACAAAAGTACATCAGCACTGAATTTTGCTCTGTTCCAGTATGAAGTAACGGATTCGATTTTAAATTCAGTTTAAACTCAGTTTTTGTGTCATGTTTATATAAGACATGATTAATAAATAAATCGGCGCGCTTCAGTCAAAAGAAAAGGATCCGTTGGCGTCGATGGCTACTTATAGCTATCTTAAAGACATGTGCTAAAGAATGAGTTCTCACTACGCCCAATGTAGGCCATATCATGTAGTATAGCTTAATGGAAATCTGAGGGCAAAAGAAACATGCTAATATACCAATACAATGCCATAACATCGATACACTGTTTCTAAACTACTTCAACAACCATACAAAACCACCTCTAGACTCATTACATCCCAATAGAAAGCTAAATCTTTTTACCAGTATAATCCAAATTAAAATCAAGCAGTAAATGGTCAAACAAACGTTACAGGTGACAGTGGTTGTTGTTGTTGTTTTGCACTTGAGAATAGTAAATTCACCGATGCTGTCTTTCAAAAAAAGTGTTGTAAATTACCAAATACTTTTATCTATTAAGCTATCACAACTTGGTATAAATTGTGGACCATTTGCGTAGTTTTCCTTCTGGTAGGAACAAAAATACTTATTTTAAAACGCCTTTTTCTGATTAATGTATGTTTTCAAATGGCATGAATGGTGTACCACAGGTGTCTGTATTTGGTTCACATTTTGTTGTTGTGTTTATTAATGATAAATGCTCATTCCACTTGTATGATGACAGTGCTACATTATGATTGCACATGCATTTGGCAAAGATTTCTTTAGAAATAAATCTTAATGACCAAAAATCTCAATGACGAATCGGAACGGCTTTAGCTTCTCATATATAATTAAATAACACATATATAATTAAATGATTTATATATACATATTTGTATTTATGTCTTTGAACTCAACGAAATAAAAAAAATCAAGAGCATATTTTCTTCTAGAATTGGCAAAACTATACATGCTTAAAAGATGGGGGTTTTTTAGTCTTTAAGAAATTGTGTATTTTTCGGTTATTATATATAGCTATGGTTGTGCTGATCTAGTAAGGAAATCTGCATTTGTGAATATCTTTTTTACTTGCTGCAAGAAATCCATAACCGAGCGGGAAGTTTATATTTTCGATTAATTTATGTTATAATACTTCAACTCGCATAAACATGATAAACATGATGTTCTGAAAGACCACAGGCAAAAGGGGCATATAATGTTTGGATATTTACAAAATAAGTTTATTACTTTTGTTAAATGGTCAGTTTCACATTTCTGAATTTTATGTGGAAAATTGAAAAAAATGGTCCAAGAAATCTGCATGTAACTTCAATTCTAGATTTGATTGGTGTTGCTTCTGAACATTCGGGGGCTGCACCACTATTTCTTTTTTTCTTTGTTATTTTTAAAGTACTTTGGTTGTTTAAGGCGTTCTGTTAAAGTAGTCTGGGCAAGATATCTTAGATTACGTTTTAAGATATATATTAAGATCTCTTTCCCTCTCTTTTTCTCTCCCTCTCTTTCTTCACCGCTCCCTCGCCACCCCCCCCCCCCCCTCTCCCTCCATCTGTCTCTAAAGTTCACTATCTTATATTCAGTGTAGTTTACCTGTAATGCACAGAGTACTAAAGCGGTCTTCGCTTGAAGTTTACCATGAAATTACGAAATTATTCACTAATTTTTACATGCATCTTGTTAAGTACAATGACACGAGTGTGAATTCGATTTCTTTTCGACCCAGACTCTTTTTTCTGGGGTTCTGATGGAGATAAATCTATCAGTGATGAAATTTTACCTACGTCATCCATTACATCTGGAAATTAGTTTCGCGACAGAGAAGCTCGGAGACACGATCATGAAATTAAACACTAATGAGAAACCTTGAAACTAAGGTATTCCATTTATGTCCAGTTCGGTGTTAAATCCTATTACTTTACGTATGTTAATTGTTTTGGATGTCATGAGAAAGGGAGTATTAGCCACTAAATTTCATTAGAAGTGGAATGTTTAGGAGATGAAACTTGCATAGAGTCTGAAAATACGAAGCTATTTCTCAGCCGTGGCACTGACCGCTAGAGTTTTGAAGGTAATGTGTGACGCAGGTATGGTCGACATTATGCTTGTTCATAATCTACAATAATCATTAAAATCATTAAAACTGATGTGGAGCTAACCAGACTCTATTCTAACTTTCTCTTATTTGTAATTCTCATGAACTTCTATTTCAGTCATTTCACTTTTTTCTCAAGGTCGCACCCCATTTATAGCTACTGTCTAAAGCACTTTAGAAATTTTTTTTTACATTATTTACATCTTTTTAGACATCATCAAAATACAATCAATATTTTTTTTAATCACTTATATTATAACTTTTTATATTTTTAAAGATTTCATCAGCTGCCGCAGCTGGATCAGCGAGATCATCTTTATTGTTAACAATGACACTGTTCATAACCTATGATCATATTTGGGTGGTTCGGGGTTATTTTGTACTGTTTCCTTCATTTCATCAGTACATTGTGCTCGATTCGGTGCTCATTTGTTCTCTAAAAATGAATATTTCTCTTAAATCTAATTGAATTCATGTTTTAAATCTTGTTGGTTGGTCCAGGTTTTGTAACTGAAAGGGCCACACCCCCTAAAACTACAAATCAAAATGGATAATGATTAAATGAATAATTCGATTGCCCCAATAAGTTAAAGAACCCCATGTAAAGACAGGGGTAGGAGCTATATCAATATCGATATTTATCTATTGACTATTGATGAATCATTAAACATGTTTTGAGAATAACCTTAAGCAGAATGTAATGTACTTTTCAATTTATCGGTCGCATATGTCGACATATTCGGGCGACCAGTCGCAGTGTGGTCATAAAATATTGTTTGATTTATTTTCTCTTTTCTTTTTGTTTTATGAATACCGTAATAGTAAGTTTTACAACCTGGTAGTTATCTGACAGCTACCATCGGTCTGGGTCATTTGTAACCCCTATTGCACTGACCGAAAAGTTCTGCAAGACTGGTGATCGTAATATCATGAGACAACTAAAACTCAACCAAAAGACGCCAGACCTCCATCAGAGGTAGGTTTTCGTATGAACAATCAGGCGTTTCTATTGTATATAAAACTGATGTCTCTTTTAACAGGGCCAGTTGTGTATATAGCGAACAGATTCTAATCCGCCCTTACATAATTCAGCCAGAGTGGCAGTCAACGTACGATTCAGTGTTGCATATTTTCGAAGTTAGTAATAAAGGTATACATTTTTGAAAAATTAATAGCCTTAACTGATATATCTTTAGAGTAATTTTAGCCTAAGCGAAACTAATATCTCAATAAGAAGAAATTGATAAAGAGAAAGAAGCATTTGCTTATTGACATTTGAATCAAAATTAAATCAGTCCATATTCATTCTTATTTTTTATCTGATGGGTTAAATAATTATTTTTTATTTTTTTTGCGGGGGGGGCTCTATTAGAGGATTTATTTACATCCAAATCAGGGGTTACACAGTAGGCCCTATATCTCATTCAAATCAAAGGTTACACATTTAATCATAAATCATGAAACATATATGTATTATTACAGTGGTTGCAAAATCATATTTAAGTAACATAGATTGTTCTAAGTTTGAAGATTGCTTCCGCGAAACTTTCTGAAAGGACCTGAAAGGACAAACATCTCTGCTACAAGTTGTAGTCCTACAGACTGTACGCCATCCTTATCGTGATATTTTGTTGGTAAGGTAGTTTAATAATATAATCTACATACATATGTAATGATAGTAGATTTGTAATAATAAATTTATTTTTTGTAGAATCTGCACAGGCCTTGGCAAAGTGTGAGCACGTGACATAATGGTCAGTATTCGAAGCCCAACTCTTTGTTAAAATTATGAGAAGCGAAAAATCTCATAATTACATTTTCAATATTATCATTCGAATCTTTATTTGGCCTTTCCCTCGTGTTTAACCATGGAAAGAACTAGCTCATTAATTATTTTTTTACTAATTTATGAATAATTTTTATGTCACAACTTTTGACCAGAGTTTGAATGAAACCGTTCGTTCGCTTTTTCATGAAATAATGCAAATTTTTGAATTATTTTCATTTTTCATTATTCATTTTCCACGGTTTGGAGAGTATTCTAAAAGATGTTTTTTTTTTTTTCTTCATTCATTCTACTCTGTTTATAGGGGGAAACTTCAGAGTATGCCCTTTAAAAGTAATTATCACCATCTAGTCACCCGCCAATGGCTTGGTTACGCATCATTGTAGAAATAAAACCGCAAAGGGAGAGAAAATATAGTGATTTGATTATATATAGTGAGTACCCTGGATATTAAAGACCCTATTTTGGTTCCGTTTCGAAGGTATGTATAGGGAATCCCTTTTCTATTTTCGCACATGTAATTAAACTTTCATTGGACAACGGTTTATCACATTGATCGCAGATTTTAAAAAAAAAAAGAAGTCGATATTGTTGATAAATAATAGAAAAAATAACAAGAAGACCTAGTAGACGCAGACATGAGGAAAAGCACAAATAGTGGAAAAAAGTGGACTTTGATATGAATGGAGCACTGATTTATTTCCCTTTTTTATACAGTGCTAGGATAATACTTTCCCGATGAAAACTGGGGAAAGGGATTATACGCCTAAAAAAATATTGATACTGCTATTAATAATTATAATAATTGTAATAATAGAGGTAACATTTATAATCATAATAATAATCATCATCATAATAACAAAAATAAACAAATAAGCCAGGGTAGCCATGTCAGTTATAAGCTGTTCATCCAGCGGGCCGTGCATAACTTAATACTTTACAACCCTTCTTCCTTATGCGTAGAGCGCCTGAAAAGAAGGCAGAAAGTTAAAGTTTTCAAATCTTTGATATGGCTCGGCCAGGGATCGAACCCCCGACCTCCCGGTCATGAGGCGGGAGTTCTACCACTGAGCCACCTTGACCGCGACACACATCCATGTCTACTCATCAACACCCCTAAAGTTGTTTTGATCAGAGCCTACTCGGGTGAGTCAGGATGTATGTAAGCTTGGTGGCGCGACTGTCCAAATTGATCATAATGGGAATAAAATTGTCCACGCGACAACCCTCATTTTCAACATAATCGGGTCCTGTGAGTGTATGTGTGTGAGGGTGTGTGGGACGATGCGTGTGCGTGTGTGAGGGTGTGTGTGAGGGTGCCTGTAGAAGCCGATTGCCAAGGTGTGTACTTTGATTTCAGGAACGGGTGGGTGTTTCATAAAGCTGTTCGTAAGTTAAGAGCGACTTTAAGAACGACTGGTGATCCTTTCTTATGGCGAATAGTATTCAAGAGTGATGGTTTTGCAGGTAAGGAAGGATCACCAGTCGTTCTTAAAGTCGCTCTTAACTTACAAACAGCTTTATGAAACGGCTCCCCGATGTCACATCTCATCTGTCAATATTCTAGCTGAATTTTTAACATAGAAACAACATCTGAAGTGCGATTTTCCACTTTCCCCTTCCCCAAATACCAATCCACTGTGCACACCAACTGCAAAAGAGTAGGCATTCATCCTATCCGCCTTGTGATCTATAGGCTCGAGCCCTCACGGTCTTACTTTCGATGAAGTATAAGTAAAACATGTCCTATCTGTTTCTTATACAGAATGTGTTAATTTGGCCATGGTGCGCCAGCTAACATGCCTAACTCTCTAGGCGTCGCATCATTCCCGTCCAGGTACTTGTCACATCATTAATTCGATTCGATCCCACGCACGAATTTAGTTGGAGACAGAAATAAAATCATCTTGTGGCCCACCAGTTGTTGAAAGTGCGAAAGCAATCTGGGATTGCACTGTTTTCCACGTCGGTGTGTGACGAATTTCGTCCCTGTTTTCTCGACTAGATTCCCCCGAGCAGCTGTCAGATTAATCCTGGTTAGAACGTTGGGGTGACGAACCTGGAAGTTTTTGGACAGTTCAATGAGTTGATTAGCACCACCCTAGTCACATTTGATGAGAGAAGATAATTGTCTGTGACAGTGGGCATTGTGGATACTGTCCCAATCTTTTACACGTCTTGCCATAATTATACTCTAAGTAAGAACCCTTCTTTGTGCAGCATTTGGAACATTTTAAGATTCTTCAAAGAAGCAGAAAAGGGTTCTCAAGTTTCAATTTTTTAGAAACGTCCTTTGGCTCTCCAAGGAATATTTTTATTTTATTTTTTTATGTACAATAGTGGGTTCTGGATGGTATGAAGAACCCTATAATATGGGGGTTTTCACCACACCAAGTATTTAACCATAAAGTTTTCTTTGTTGAACCAAATATGATTCTAAAAGATTGTTTAATCCCCTTTCTGGTTCTTTGATGAACCTTATAACAGGTTCTGAACCCAGGCCACATAAAGGTTCTTTGGGGATCACGCACATTTTGCTCCTATTTGCAACCTTTTTGTATTCCATTATAGGCAGGTCCATCCGAGATCTAAAACTTTATAATTAAATCCTGTAAAAAAAACTTGGCCAAGGCTTAGGTGAAATATATTGGAATGTCATTCTAACATTCCAATATAAGAAATGTGTTGTGACCGTTTCTTTTTTTTAGTTTTGAAGATAGTTTTATTCAGCGCACTTCGCGGTAATGCTTTTTAAGGGGCTTGGCAAAAAGCTAAAGAAAAGTATTTTCTTAATTCTCAGCCATTCTTATACCTTTTGTATATACATAATACCTTCGAAAACATTTCCTCCACAAGCTCTAATACCCTCTACATCCATCCTCTTAATTTACAATCACCACTGATTAAACTATCAAATAGAATCTAAACTTATACGAGAAATAATAATAATAGATGTATGATATTTGTATAGCGCACGTATCCACCTTGTTAGGTGCTCAAGACGCTCCTATATTACCCCAGCTAGATTCGGCATCCGATTCCGGTACTCACAACTTTTTAAGGAATTAATTCTGCCGGTACCGATTTATGCAGCACATAGTGAATTAGTTTCTTGCAGAAGGAAATTACGCCATGACTGGAATTCGAGCCCCCGGCCCTTTGTTTCAAAGTCCGGTGACTATCTCACTGGTCCACAACGCTCCATATTCATATAGACCAGTTCGTAGTTACTTCATGGGCAATTTTGGTCAAATGACCTTTCATTTCTTTCATCATGATAGGCAGATTTCAAAGCAAGATATTACGTAAGCTTGCCTTACATAGCAGGATGAAGAAATTGAATAGACCAGGTGACTAGAATAGCACACCAATGAACACTTTAAGGTATTTGTTGCATTCCTACTTTGAATGCATATCTTAGCATGTTGCACAATGTACTTGACAAACTACAGTCGTTCGTGGAAGCATTGTTGTTTTTTGTGGATGTAAATGAAAACGACAATTCAAAAGAATATATGAACAATCAAGACATCAAAGTTGGTGCTTATCTCATTAGATTTTAAAGCACCATGTCACTTTAGTACAAATGACCTTCTTCTGATCATGCGTAGAATCTTTTGATCATGCGCAGAAAGGAACTACGAACTTGCTTCAGATTCATATTGCGGGTAAAGCAGGGGCTATTACGAGAGTTTCTAGTAGCATTTGATTTTAGTGAGCAAGGTTCGTCTCCTCATGCGGATTAGTGAAGTGGATTAGTTAAAGCCACCTTTTACACGTGATCCAGCAAATACGCACACTGGCGTTTCAATCGAAAAAAAACAAAGGAATTCCCGGGGTATCATTCTATTCCAAATATATGCATTAATAGACTATACTACATTGTCGGTAAGTATTAATATGAGAGCTAACAGAGATAGCTCTATGGTATTAATATGAAAGCTCTTCAATACGTACGACATGCTGGAAGGGATGTTCCTTTCATTTTACACATTAATCGTATACACTTTAAAATATATTGGATACAATTTTATCCAGGACGAAGATAATGATGTGTCCAACTAATTTGGAGCAGCATTTTACCCAAGCATATTGTCCCCATATTGTCCAGTAAGGTTAAAAATGGGCAAATTTTCATCGCACAGGATAAATAAAAATGCCCAAAATAAATACCCAATGTTGGTTGGACACATAATTACCCCCATGGAGCATTTTTACCCAATTTTCTTTCGAGTGTAATGAGGTAATTTTATATTGCATCTAACAAGATCCGAAATAGAAAGTAACACGGTGACATCATGACCTATTTGCATACCGTTTGTGTCGTTTATATAACTGATTTAAAATAAAGCGAAATTTTGATTCATTTTGGTTCATGAAATAATCATTTTTAATGACAATACTGATATCATCAATACACTGTTAAAAAAACTATCCTAACATAAGGAAGTTCCTGCAGCAGTCTCGAGAACACCTCTAATCTTACCAGATTGCGTAATCTTACATTATATCATCTAAAATTACAGTAAATTGGTATTTGGTGTATGGAACCTAACAAATTTCCTTTAAAAAAAAACCTTATCCCTTTTTAAACAGACCTGTTCTGTTGAATTGCAGAAAAAAATACAGAATGATTCTGTTATTGCTTTCTGCAATTTTTTTCTTTTGTAAAATCAGGGGTTTTATTTAACAGTGTACTTTGCAACCTCGACTTCAAGACCATTTCACGTTAACTACAGTCAAATTGATTATTACTTCAAGTTTAAAGGAAATTTGAGGACAATTACGGAGCTCAAAACTCGTTCTGACACTGAAGGTCTTCTTCTTGTCCATCTTTATTCACACTTTTATTCTCGTCCCACGCAACTTATCACATTTCTTACATAAAAGAGGGAAATCAATCCACCTTTATCTTGACAAATTTCAAAGTTGATCTGTGGACATCATAAAACGAATGAAGAATCGCGGTTTCTGTGTCTGCTATAGAAATTTGCACAAGATCTCAGTGATTTATAAAGCGGGAGTTTTGTCTGATGGAAGTGCGATCATGGAATTATCATTTCTGGCATTTGGTCCTACAATCAACGGTCCTGTGATGCATCTGTTCATGTAGTTTTCAATAAAAGTTGTCTAAATTTGGCAAAAGCGAACCGCATCATCTGTCTTTCTGGCTTGACTTTCTAGGAAATAAGAGAATCAGACCATTCACGGACTGCCACATTCTTCGGAGCTGTGCAAAGCTCATGGAAATCTCCTTCACATCTATATATTAAAGATTCTAATATCCTTTTCTACCTTTCTTTTCTTTGAGTAAATAAGAAGATGATATAAAGTAAGAGAAAATTTACTCCGTGTCACCATGTAACGAAATTTGCAAGAAGATTAAAAATTATAAGACAGCTGTAGATTTGAGACAAACTTTTTTACGACCAGATTGTTTGAAATCATAGGCCAGTATTCTGAAGTCAGGTTTAACTTAAAATCAGGTTTAAAGTTTTGGTTTAAGTATGGATAGCCAATTGTTACATAAATCACTAACAGTAGAGATATCATACTTTCAGCTCATTCGGCTCTCAAATCATTCATAATTGTCTCGGAAGAATTGATAGATGATTGTCTTCACCATCGATGAATCAGGAAAGAGCACAGTAAACATAAAAAACATACAGCTATTAACACTTTTGGCTTCCCATAATTTTAGCACAGAATTAGACCATGTTCTAAGTTCATCCTGGGCAGCGTTTCATGAAAAGGACTTGTCAGACGTTTTATCCGACAAGTCCCATTTTATCCGACAATCAGTGCCTCTCAGCCAATCAACATCAGGGAAAGATGTCAGATCTGACGACCTGTCGGACGAAAATAAGCCAAAAGTATCAAAAATTTTATTAAGTTGTATGTTTCTTATGTTTACTGTGCTCTTTCCTGATTCATCGATGGTGAAGACAATCATCTATTTATACTTCTCACACAATTATGAATGATTTGAGAGCCGAATGAGCTGAAAGTATGATATCTCTACTCTTAGTGATTATGTAACAATTGGCTGTCTATACCTAAACCACAACTTTAAACCTGAGTTTAAGTTAAACCCGACTTCAGAATACGGGCCATAGAGTTTAACTCTATTGTCAAAATATTGTTACGCGAAATAAAAAAAAACAAGGATTACCGAAAGGCAAAATGTGTGTTTTGATTATTACTGCATGTCCAGTTACACACGGTCACGATCCAAGAATTATGTGATAATGCCAAAGTACGTATCGCTTGCCAACTTTCTTTTCGTAATATGCCAGTGGCGTACCTGGTATTCGTAGAACAGCACAATATGTCAAGCTTCAAGCTTGAAATGATTTTAAAAATGAACGGTTATTTATGGTTGATATCTTCATTGTTTTTTATCTATTTATTAACATATTTCAAATAACTTACATGACTTAGCAGAAAATACCGCTTTATACCTGCATTTGATTGTATAATAGTATCATAAAATTGATAATGAACAAAACATGAATAATTGCATCCATTTTCTCGAACTTTAGATAACAAAAATTTAGCACCGCCGTACTAAAGAAAATAAACAACAGCGTTTGATATGTCAAAAGCAATTTCTGGCTGCTTAGTCTTATTTCAGATCATCAAAACGAAAACATTTAGTCCAACTCTCGTGAAATTAGTGAATTATATCATAAGGAACCCATTAAATTGGAATTTATAAGACGAAAATGATCTGAGAGATATGCAAATGATGATTTTCTTCATGGAACATGGTAAAGCCCTAACTAAAGTTACCGAGGTTTTGACCCTTTATTTAGATGGACAACTATAAGTCTCCATTGCGTTCTACCCCCTACGCTACCCCCCCGTTCTCTAAATATAAATCTACCAAAATATATACACATAATACGAATCACACTTAAAGTATGTGATATTTTATTGTTTTCATTATCATTACTTCCAAAACGCTATTAGATTGGGTAAAAAAAAAAGACGCTTAAAATGAATAAAATTGCGCGATCTTAAAACTCTGCCTTTCATTTTTTTTTCTTATTATCTCTCGATAGTGGAAAGAATAGTGAAAGGGTATTTTTTATTTAATTTTTAAAAACAGCAGCAAGGAGGAGCAATGTTCCCTAAGCCTTCCAAGCCCACACTCCCACTCTCCCAGATCCGTATACATTCTCCAAAATAAAATCCATAAGTTGATCTTATGAGTTTGGTAGATGGCCAATCAAAACATCGCAATGACATAAGTCCGGGCAATTGGCCAATTCCTTATACTCCTCCGAATTATATCTCCAAAACAATAGCGAGACAGATCCCCACCGTAACAGTTTTCGGCTAGACCTTGGCCGCTGAGATTCAGTCGGGAGTTGGTTTAAAATGAACGGTATGCAATGTCGAGGTCGTCGACCACCGCGTCATGCTTTCGCCGAATTGCGTCAGGGTTTGGTCCCGGGTGCATCGAAGCCCTTCGATCGCCAACGCATTATAGTATAGGTCCCGGTAGGGCAATCAGACTAGAATTCAAATGGAATGAAAAGGGTGTTTTAAATATAGCTAGTTATTTAACAATGAAAGAACTACGCATTGACCTCTTTCTGTGTGCTTTTTTGACGGGCCATGAAAATTCATTTTGTTGAAATTATCAAATTGACCAAATACAAAAAAAAATAGCCCACCTTGAACAATTTTTATGTGAATAACTGCTTCATAAAAGTAAAATGAACATCTAAGGATAGATAGATAGATAGACAGACAGACGGGTTTGAAAATAACAAACATACAGTAGTTAAAAATATACTGATTCATTACTTCCATCATATACATGATATAGGGAACATTCAGTATGTATATATATGCATATAATACCATATAGCACTAATCAACATTGGTATTTATTGGTTCTCCCTGCTGGTCGGCTATAAGCACACATTTTCTGTAAACATGTATTTTACAAAACTTTCTTAGTGATTGCGAAAAGTTTTAATTTGTTGAAATTAAGGGCAAATATCCCCAAAATCAATTTGTGTTGGTTCGATCATTTCGATGAGCACACTGAAGAGACTACAACTCATGATGTTGACACAATCATGTTGCATAGGTCTATACACACAACCTCCTCCCCCCACCCCCCCCCCTCACACACACACACACACCCTCACACACACTCCCTCGCCCATCCTTATCTATCCACATGCATAGCGGGAAAGAGTGATGAAAAACTATACCGAATCCATGTACAACGTATCAACCTCCCACTAAGATCAGATGAATGAATATTATATGAGTGTCAAATTACAATGGAACTTTATTTTCTAAGACCTCCTTGCCTAATCATCATATTTTCACAGGCAAATGTTGCGAGAATGAAAAGAAAAATACTCACTAGTCAACTTTCTGAAAATGAAATAATGATATATTCATGACGATACCTTCTCTTTAAGGCTTTCGGGTAGGACTGATATGTGAAGAATACGTGTTGGCACACTGCCCCTCCATTTTGACAACTACATTTTTACTTTCCCAGAAGCCCAATGTTAATATTGGCACGTGCGTGAAAAGAACTTCTCGCCTGGGTTGCACTTAGAAGATATACATTTTGCACGGCGGTTCCAGATCAACTCAGTATGGGGATCGATCAAGGGGGGAATCCCCAGCTTTCTACCGAAAAGCAAACTCTGAGAGGGGTTTTTCTCCATGGTTTGGAGCAGTACCAGGGATTTTGACCTCATACAGTCACGACAGTTGGTATACACAGTAGTCACATGACGGGGTCACATGACCACGATCTCATCACTTCATTCCCTATATAATCCCTCAAAATTGTATTATAGATTACAGTATGTATGACAGCTGTAATGATTTTATTGAATTTCGTCTTTTCACATGAAACAACAAAAATTAAAATCTTATTTTAAATATTGAAATACACGAAAACGTATTTTGCAAACAAGTAATTGTTTTATTTTTATCAAGATGCTTAGGCCTGTCTGTGATAAACACAATAATGTGTAAACAATTCGTTGATTTTGATATCAATTTATAAATTGCCCCCTACCCCTCTCCCTCTTTCTTATAAAAACTGTATAAGGGAATAAATGCTAGGTTGGTCTTTTTATTACCCCTCTTTAAAGAAGAAACTCCCAATAAGGCGGGCAGTCCAACTCTCCCACACAAACGCACCCCTTCTTGACGGAGCTTGGACTCGTTTCAACTCCTATTACTGGAGGGACCTATATAGTGGTATGCATGTGAGGCTTGAAGTGAATGCCATCGATAGATAGAATATACTCCCAGGATTGGGGTGAAGTATCTATGCCGATTTTTCAAAGAGTCGAATGACATCACGAGGCGATGACGTCATGAAAATGAGATGACACAGCAGATGGCGACTTTCCATCTAGAAAAAAAGAAAATAGCATCATGATTCATGTTTTTAATTCGATAATTGAAGACGTTTCATAAAGCTGAAATTTATAACGTTCAGACATGTCAGATGGGTTGAATGGTCTCGCAAAATCAGTGCTCCATTTGCATTACTTTCCAAAACCGATGATTTTGATAGTTATCTACTCTAAAAGTGAAACACAGTTGAAAAATGTGCACAAGAATGATAAGTTGGGAGCCTAATTTGTGTCAAATATTGTAATCCTGAACAATCTTTTTATTAAGTTTAGTCAACGGGATCGTTTTTTTAGTCTACCGCAAACAAGATATCGAAAAAGTTATAGTCAGGGGAAAATAATGGGGAAAAGATTTGTTTATAGTATTCATAGATTGGATGACTTTCATCCAAAGGCGATGACTTGAAATAATTTCCATTTCATACATAACAAAATGCGGGATTTTTAAAATTAGGTATCAAAGTCATTTTCAACACACAGCTGTGATATATTTCGGCGTTACACACTGAAAAAAGGGTAGCTATATCATACAATAGGTACCTAGCTCATGTTGAATCAACAGCGGTATAGTTGTAGTGTACTGACGCAGACAATCGTCACTGAAACTTAAAGAGAAGTTTTTTGTGGGTTTTCTATTTTATGATAATGATTCAACATTTATTCAAAAGATTTTTTTTATAATTGTAGACATAGATTTCTCGATAAGAACATTCAGAATCTTAAGACTATCATACTGCATTTTTTTTTAATAATCACACGTGATCAAATCAGTAGCAAAACTAAAATTGTTTGTCGCCGGTCAGCGTCATGAAGTAAATATTGACCGAATTTATTTGATATATGTCATTTGTCACTTATAGTAAACAATTCAATAAACTACTGACGTTCAAATGGGGGTGGGGAATGGCCCACGCCACATAGAATTTGTTTCTCAACCTCCCCCCACCCCCCCCCAAAAAAAAAAAGTAATAATGATAAATAAATAAATGAAATAATAATAATAAAAAGGAGAAAAGGAAATCAAGGAGAGGGAAAGAGTAAAAGGTCGTATATTTGTCTTAATAGTATGTCAAAATCTACCTTTTTTTAAGGTCAGAGTTTTGGCTCGCTTTTAAACTTGTGCTCTGTCCGCCATAATATCTGCCTTTCTCAAAACTTTTGACTCATTACGCCACTGCAAGGAATATGTCCTTACACATAACTTTCAATGGCTGTTAACAGATCAAAACAGTTCAAAACCTGTTGTATATAATGTATTGATATTGAAAGAAACGCTGAAGGGGTGACTATAAACAAGTAACGATGATTTTTTTTTTCACGTTAGGTCATTGTCAAATATTCTATAAAAGTATTTCTGTGCCTATTATGATTTGTATCGTTGGAAATGGAAATAAACGTAACGGAATTAAAACTTCATATAAATAATTATAAATATGACATTATGAATGTTACAGTTGATTAGATATGTCTATAGCTTTAAAAAATGATTTGAAAAAGGCATTTTTTACTCGTGTGAATTTATTTAATCGTCCTCGTTACGTGAAAGTAGGGAATTCGGATACGTTATTTTTTATAAATCCTCAATTGCAAATATCAACCCCCCCCCCCCTTTCTTCGGAGATCATACTTCCGTCTTTTAACGGATGATTATTGATATGATGAAACATCCTGTGAGAAACATGCGTACGGAATTGTCTCCCAATATAGAAAAATGCCCAGACTGGTGTCTGGATGCCTTTCAACCCCCCTCATTCCGAAATAAGGGTGTCAAGATGTGTAGTTTGCACCCCTCGTGTGCGACTGGTTCCCCCCTTTAGCCCCAACCTGCGAGGTGACTCTTACCTGTATTGACCAAATCTTCCAAAGACCGCTCCCAAGAATAGATCACAAACTATACACCACAATGAATCATACTTACTCGAATTAGATTAATAACGAGAGGCATATGACGTTTCAATTTCGGGTTCTCGGGTTAAATCGTTTATACTCGGATTAGATAACACGCAAACTCAGTGCGCTCTTGGAGCACGAATACTAGGGAGTAGGTGCTTTACGGGGTGGAACATGTTAAGGAGATAAGGGGGGGTATGCCTGCACCCTTTCCGAGTCCCCTAATCCATCATGTTCATGATGAAAGCTTGTCAAGAACAATCACAACGTTTATGTTGGGGAGATGGAAGGGGATATAATGTGCCTACAACATTTGTGGAACAATGCGTAATACAATAACGACTTCAAAAGATTTCATATGTAAACCGCTCTGTAATTATGTTACACGTCATCAGGGGGCCTTAATGCATATCATAAACTAAACTCTTAAAACGTAGCTTAATGATGTGAAGGCGATAAGGGAGTTAAGTCCGCCTAGTTGAGATGTAATATCTATAGATAGATATCGAGAGTGAGCGCAGCGAACATGCCCCCTAATCGAAAATTTTAATATTAACAAACGTACATGCAAATATGATAAATTTGTAAACGGGTTGTATTGTGGAGGGAATTAAATGTAAATTGTGAATAAAATGATTTGATAATAAATTATTGTTACCAAACCTTAGTTTGGCAGATAGCAACACTCCTATCACCACCCCCACTACTAACACAGTATACACACCCTCAACCCCCTATCCTTAGATATATACTTCCATTGGAAGTGGAAGTATCATAGTGGTCACTGGCGGATACACGGG